>NC_136412.1:356151620-356416620 GCF_051521515.1 Lactuca serriola | reverse complement strand
GGCGAGGCTAGCAGCTCATTTCTCATCACATGGTAAGAACATTCTATGTGATCTTCTCATTCACTCACAGCCAATGAGAAGGCAACAAATAGCCCGCGTGACGCCCAGAACTGACGTCACCTGATAGTTAGTTAGCGTGAATAGCTCTCCCAGTAAGAGGAGGCCACGTTTCATACTCACGAGGCATGGTCCTCACGATCCGTTAGTAACAGGTACAAAAGGATCTCTTCCGGCTCAAGGGAGGGATCCATCATCTCTCTTATGAAAATTACCACCAGATTTTTTTTCTCTCTCTCTTTCACACACACTCAGAAAACTAACTTAATCGTCGGAGTGACGTCCCGGGAGAACACCCGGTTATCCTTTAACGATTTCTTTTGTGATTGTGCTCTCAGGCAAGCACCCAAGTCGGATCCATCGTTCAGCATCCAAACCATTTGTGAACATGTCCAAATAATAATAATAATAATAATAATAATAATAAACTATAAATGTTTTTCTGAAGTTTTAATTATCTTTTCTTGTAGGATAAATTATTTTTATTTCTAGTTCTTAAATTTATTTCGTTCGTTTAACGTTTATTTTTCTTTTTCTAGTCTAAGTTATTAGCTAGCTTTTGTTTAAGATAAACTATACTTAGTTGTTAATTTTGTTAACTTCTAATTTCTAGTTGATTTTAATCATTTTTGTCTTGTTTAAACTTTTTCTAGTTGGTTTTATTAGTTCAATTAAAATTTATCACTTACGTTTATTTTATTTTATTTTGTAATAGTTTTATTTCATAGTTGTTAAATTTATTTCATTTTGGTTTGTTTAAATTTTATTTTTTTATAATTATTTCGTTTCTTTTGTGATCTTTATCTTAATTCAAAAAAACAAGTGGTGTTTAGATTTTCTCGGCTAAAGGTTTCAAATGTATATTTTTTATCATCTTGATAAAAATATAAGGAGGAGAATGCATGCAACAACGAAGAGGAGACAAATCAACAACTTTGGGGGACAAATTTAACGATATGTATGATGTTCAAATTAAATATGAACATTAGAAGTCATTTACCCCCTAAAGTTTATAACCGTCATATCTTTTTGTGTGTTCACATTCTTTGGTTTCAGGAACTGATTTGCAGTTGAATTAAAGATTGTAACATCCCAAAATTTCAAGACCAAAAATTTTGTTTTTAATTATGTTACTTATAAAACAATTTAATGGAAAGCATCATCGATATCATATAAATCCATAAAACCATAATCACATGTCTCAAAAATCATATCATCAATAGTAGTAATGTCAGAGTATAGTCCCATGGATCTCAAAATGCGGAAATCATGTGTGTGCGGTGCGCTGCTACCGTGCTATCTCATTCCCTTCGATGAAGAGGTACCTGAAACCAAAATAGAAAACCGTAAGCACAAAGCTTAGTGAGCTCCCCCTGATAGGTTTTGAGCATTCTAACACCCCTGAGTGTACATGCAACCCTAGAAAACCTTGGATCTATGTTTGTCTAAAATACATGCAAAATATGATTTCCAAGGTTCATAATCCTATCTAGCATACATGGGGAACTTTTAATCTAAAAGATGACTAGAATTACATACCTTGTAGTTGATTTGATTCCTTGAAAACCTTTAGAACCTAGCACCCCAAGTGTGATGCCTCAAATGCTTCACACAACACCAAATGTTTTAGAATAACTTTAGAGTATGTATAACACTTGTATAAATCGGCTTGCCCTCTCTTGTTCTTAGTGTAGCCGATTTTGGTGAGTATTATGTTCCTTATATAGTGTGTCACATCTAGGGTTACACCATGTAAACCCTAATGTGACATGACTCTTCATTTCCATGACCTATGGGTTTATAACTCCTATGGAGCATCCTATGGGTTTAACCCAACTTGATAATCCATGGAACATTTAGTCCACCATACAATTTATGGATGATTTACATAATCAACTCATATTTTTAATTAGTTATCTTTTGATCACTTAATTAATTCCAAATTAATTCTTGATCAATACTAATTAAATAATACTATTAATATATTAGAACTTATAATATATTAATACACCACAAGTCTTATTTCTCTCATTAAGTCTATCCAAATGCATGATGTCATGCAACCCAAAGGGACCATGTCGGGTCGAGTCAAGTATATACCAAATATAGTTATGGACTTAGACACCTTATCCAACAGTCTCTCACTTGGATAAGTCTAATAACTACATCTATAAGTATGACTTCAGGAACCGATCAGCAATCGTAGCTCTTTCAAGGTCTCTCGGAACTGAGAAGATGATGATACACCATTTAGATAAGCGATCTTATAATCCTTTGTTCTAGATATCAGTTGGATAAATACATGGAACAATGTCTTTCTTATTGTCCAGCAGTTTGTTTCTAGATTTTCGATTTGTTTGACATAGAAATAAGTTGAACACATCAATTTGGTTCTGACCGGGCCCGGTACATAGGTCAAAACAAAATCATCGAGGGGCCCAGATATCGCTTCTAATCCAAGAAGGAACAGATAAACTTCGACTCATATGCTTATTCTACTACTTGTTGAATTACACACAAAAGTACGTTGTATAACATCGAGTTACCAATGCGGTTTCGTACGATCAATGCATAACCAACTCATAGGCAACAAGTCATATATCTAGGTTTGAAGACTTATACGATATTACCGTCTCACGATCACTCGAGATAAATTCCATGAAGTGATACCAGTGAGCGTGGGTTAAGTCCAATGCTCAGAACTTATGAGCACTCATGGGTGTTGTAGCCATGTCCAACAACTTAGACCTCTGCAATCATCTCATGACAGTCTTGATTCATACATACTTCCAACATATGACCGACTGTGGAGATTCGAATAATATGATATACCAAACATAATTATTCTGGAAGTCAAAACATGCAAAACAAATATAGTAAACGATTGACAAGAGATAGCAACACTTTACTCATATATAAACACAACTTTTATTCATCATCAAATGCCAATTACACTTTACAAATTTCAAAATTATCTAACTACTAAAACTAATATCATCCTTCAGCTCTATGCTCCGAGCATGTTGGAGATGCTTAACCCGAATCAGTCCCTTCATGAGGGGATCTGCTGGGTTCTCATCTGATGATACCCTCTTTTCCACAAGGAGTACTTCTTCTATTCGATGTCTGATGAAATGGTATTTTCTGTTGATGTGTCTGGATCTTCCATGATCCCTTGGTTCCTTGGCTAAGGCAGCTGCACTTTCACTATCACAGAAAATTTCCATTGGCTCCTTTATAGCTGGTACAACTCCGAGGTCTCCAATGAAGTTCTTCAACCATATCGCCTCCTTTGCTGCCTCGCTTGCTGCTATGTACTCTGATTCACAAGTTGAATCAGCTACTGTCTCTTGCTTTGAACTCTTCCAAGTAATTGCTCCTCCATTTAAGGTAAAGACCCAGCCTAACTGAGAGCGGAAATTATCCCTATTAGTATGAAAGCTAGCATCACTATACCCTACAACTCTCAAGTCATCACTCCCACCGAGGGTAAGGACCCAGTCCTTAGTCCTCCACAGGTACTTGAGGATATTCTTTACCGCAGTCTAGTGTGCCTTGCCAGGGTTCCCCTGATATCTGCTAACCATGCTCAAAGCAAAAGCTACATCAGGTCGAGTGCAGGTCATATAATACATGATCGAACCTACTGCAGAAACATAAGGTACTCGACTCATTTCTGCTATCTCAGCTTCAGTACTCGGGCTTTGAGTTTTACTCAGTCTGGCGTTACTCTAGATGGGTAACTCTCCTTTCATGGAGTCCTGCATGCTGAACCTCTTCAGCACCTTATCCAAGTAGGTACTCTGACTAAGTCCAATCATTCTTTTACTCCGGTCTCTCATAATCCTTATCCCTAGAATATAGGCAGCTTCTCCTAGGTCTTTCAAAGAGAAACACTTCCCAAACCAGGACTTCACTTTCTGCAAGGTTAGGATGTCATTTCCTATGAGTAGTATGTCATCCACATACAGTACCAAAAAGCTAACTATACTCCCACTAGCCTTGACATAGACACAAGATTCATCTTCACTCCTCAAAAATCCAAATTCCTTGACCTTCTCATCAAAGCAAAGATTCCATCTCCGAGGTGCCTGTTTCAATCGATAAATGGATTTCTCGAGCTTACACACTCTATTAGGGTATTCTGTACTGACAAAACCCTCTGGCTGACTCATGTAAACATCTTCAGCCAAACTTCCATTAAGGAAGGTGGTTTTGACATCCATTTACCATATTTCATAATCATGAAATGCAGCGATGGCTAACAGAACCCTAATGGACTTAATCTTTGCTACTGGTGAAAAGGTCTCATCATAATCAACTCCCGGAGTTTGAGAAAAGCCCTTTGCAACCAGTCGCGCCTTATATGTGTGTACATTACCAACCATGTCGGTCTTCTTCTTGAAGATCCATTTGCACCCAATTGTCTTACGACCTGGTACATTGTCAACCTAGTTCCAAACTTGATTTTCATACATGGATTGTATCTTGCTGTCCATTGCCTCTTTCTATTTGGTAGACTCGGGCCCTGCCATGGCTTCCGCGTAACTGTTAGGTTCATCTAGACTTACCAATGTCTCATCACTGATAAGTGTCTCACCTTCCGCAGTAATATGGAAACCATAATAATGCTCAGGTGCAGTCCTAACCCTTGTGGAACGCCTCAGAGGTACAGACTTGTCAATAGGCTCAATAGGAGTTTCCTCCTCAGGTTGAGTGCTAGGGTTTGAAGTTCCTTCACCAGTTGACTCTTGAATTTCTTCAAGGTCAATTTGCATCCCACTGTTTCCTTAGCTTATGAACTCTTTCACTCTCGAAAGACACCCCTCCTTGCCACAAAGACCACATTGTCACTAAGTATGTAGAAGAGGTAACCAAAGGATTTATGTGGGTAGCCGATGAAAATACACCTCTCACTTCGAGGTTCGAGCTTATCATGAGTCCCGCGCCTCACGAAAGCCTCGCAGCCCCAAATCTTGATGTGGTCTAGTTTAGGAAATTTAACGGTCCACATCTCATGAGTAGTTTGGAAACTTTCTTTGTAGGGACCATATTAAGGATATGGACGGCAGTCTCTAAGGCATACCCCCAAAATGAGATTGGTAGTGAAGCTCGACTCATCGTGGAATGCAACATGTCCAACAAGGTTCGATCGCGCCTCTCAGCCACACCATTAAGTTGTGGTGTCCTGGGGGTGTCAATTGTGAGATAATCCCACATTCCTTAAGATAGTCGAGGAACTCTGTACTAAGATACTCACCACCACGATCAGATCGAAGCATCTTAATGTTCTTGCCCATTTGATTCTCGACTTCCTATTTAAACTCTTTAAACCTTTCAAAAGTCTCTGACTTATGCTTGATTAAATAGACATATCCATATCTATTATAATCATCAGTAAAAGTTAGATAATAACGATTAGCATCCCTTGTGGCAGATTTGAAGGGTCCACACACATCCGTGTGTACCGGATCCAACAAACCTTCACCCTAAGCACAAGAACTAGTGAAGGGTGACTTTGTCATTTTCCAAGTAAGCATGATTCACAACTATCATCTGACTTTTCGTCAAATGACTCCAAGACTCCATCCTTTTGGAGTTGGCATATGCATTTCTTGCTCACATGTCCAAGATGACAATGCCATAATGATGCTTTATCCAAGTTATTATTACTCGAAGAATCAATACACAACACATTATTTCCTAGATTATCTACAACAGATACAGCTTCATACACACCATCACAAGGTAATGCTTTAAAATAAAGAAAATTATTAAAGAAAGCATTTATTCAACCATTTACATTATCAAAAGAAAAGGTAAACCCTTGTTTGTACAAAGCATGAAAGGAAATAACATTTCTTGCCATTTCTGGCAAATAACAACATTTATTCAAATCTAAAGTAAACCCATTACTTAATAACAAAGAATAAACTCCAATCTTGGTGACAGGTGAAGCTTTCCTATTCCCCATGATCAAGTTTATCTTTCCATGCTCCATATTCTCACTTTTTCTTAGTCCCTGCAAATCAGAACAGATATGAATACCACAAATGGTATCAAGGACCCAAGAGTTAGAATAGGGTGAGTTATTAGATATAATAGTGTAAATACCTGCATGGTTGGGTTTAAATTTCCCATCCTTCACATCTTGCTGGTACTTTAGGCAGCTCCGCTTCCAATGCGACTTTTCATGGCAACAGAAGCATTCAACCTCTTTTGGGTTAGAAGAAGGAGTGATGAAACCTTTCTTGGTTCCACTTGAAGAAGAGCCATCAAGGGTCCTAGCCTTTGTACCCTTCGAAGAGCTCTTCCTCTTCTTTCCTCTACCTTTCCTGATTGCCAAGACAGGGGCGGAGTTTGGAGTAGGAGTAGCAGTGTTAACAACCGAATTACCTTTAAGACCTGTTTCTGCGGTCTTTAGCAGTCCCTGAAGTTTGTTGAGTGTGACTTCTTCCTTATTCATGTGGTATGTCATGCATAATTGATCATAACACGAGGGTAAGGAGTGCAAAGTGATATCTATTGCAAGCTCCTTGGGGAAGTTCACATTAAGCTTCAGCAAACAATCCACATACCTTTGCATTTTCTGCATTTGGCTCGTGACGGATTCTCCGTCCTTCATCCTGGTTGTTATCATGAAGGATATTATTTCATACCGCTCTTGACGAGCACTCTGATGATATCTTTCCATCATATCTTGGTGCATCTCAAAAGAGTAGTAGTCCTCATAGGACTTTTGGAGTTCAGCTGTAACGGTGGCCATCATGATGCATGCTGTGACAACCCGAAATTTCCATTCTGTACAAACCATATCAAGTCAGTAGAAGATTAGAACAGTTACAGAGAATTTCCAGACTTTTGGGTATAAGTTTGAGTATTTCAGGATTTACACTTAAGGAGATATCAGGAGAGTGGACGCACTAGGGTTTTGTGCAAAACTGTTATTTCAAAACCCTATGATATTAGAGTTCATTTCATGAATAAAATATTTTCTGCCAAAAACCCCAGGACTATATATAGGATTCTGAACCATATTTATTCATTAGTTACATTTCCAACTAGAGAAAAGCCGAATTCTCTCTCAAGGATCTTCGGACTTTCGTTCCGGAAAGTGAGTACTTCTATCTAGTGTTGTTTTAAAGCTTCTTATATGCTTAATACACTAAAAATCATAGGAAAACACTAAGATATGAGAGTTTACCGCCCAAGAACACCTTGGGGAGTAAACTCTTTTATAAGGGCCAAAGTGTGCCCAATGTCCCTCCAAGCCTTGGAACTCAACCTAGAAACTACCATGACATGTTTAGACCACAAAATCCTTAAGAAACAAAGGCTAGAAGTGAGTTCACGGCCAAGGATGTTCTTAGGCCGTGAACTCCATTTTTAGGTGCCAAAACACCCTAAAAGCCTTCCTTAAGCCTAGAGACTAGTTTGGACATGTACCCTAATGAGTTTAGGACTAGCAAACACCATTAGAACACCAAGAGTAAGGTGTTCACGGCCCAAGAAGTTCCAGGGCCGTGAACTCCAAACAAAAGTGCCAAATGGTGCTATAAACTCTTCTAAAGCCTTGTACACTAGCATAGTTTAGTTCCTAGTTAAATTAGGGACTTGAAAACACCAAAAACACCCTCCCAAGGGAGATTACGGCCGTAATCTCCAAGGGATGTGGTCCCAGGGCCGTAAACTCCTAAAAGGAGTTATATAATGCCCTAAACACTTCCATAGACCAAGCCATTAAGTAGGAATGCTTCTTAGGACCTTATAGAGCATCAAACATCAAATGGTCATATAAGTATGAGCTTATGGCCGTAAACTCATTTGGTAGTATCATTAGGGCAGTGAACTTCATGATGGAGTATTCCTTGAACCCTACACACAATAGCTTTTCCCTACAACCCTTAGATGCAATCCTAGAGGCTAATAACACTTGATAAAGGTGTTTAGCATGTCCTAGGGTGTCTTTAATTATTTATTAGTTGTTTATAGACTAATTTGATACATATATGTGATATTATATGTTAACTAGGATCATAGAGTGTGTTCAAGACTTCACTTGACACCTAGCCATCCTACCTCTTCAGTTCATCCGTACCACTCACAATAGGTGAGTTCATACCCCTTAATCAATGTTTTAAATGTTTTTAAATGTTTTATGGGGGGATACAAGTAGAATCATGCTAGTTATTATATCAATCAGATGTGATTAATAAGGAGCATTCAAATGATTTACTACACATTAGTCGTTTTACCAAACAGTTGTTATTCAAAGGATTTTCATATACGTTTTATATGTCTAAAACTCCATAAATTGTTCATTATACAATGTATGTTTCATTTCAAACTCATTTATAATTGTGTTTCAAACAAATGTTTCTTATACTTAAAACTGTTGTATCAAACCCATGCTTTCAACCCGTTTTATAGATTGACATCAAGTCGATCTTTTCTTAGATACAAATCATGTTCAAAAGGTTATACAAAACTTATTTTATGCTTTTATATTGTCAATTGCATGCCTATATATGTATGGTTATATAAGAAATGTTTAAAGAACTTAGGAAGGCTAGTCACCCTATTTCCTTTTCGCACTTGAGATGTGGTCTGGTGGGATATCGGGTATCCGTCCGAAGGTTGTTTAAATATTAGTTATATATATCATGTGTACATATATAGTCATAAAGGTTCTTCCAGTTCAGTTCAATACCCTTGGGTAGCAAGGGTACACATCTATGTTCATACGTACCAGTTACATTACTAGTAAGCTACCATATGGGTAGTTTAGGAAGATACTAGAACTATTACTAGAACGCGATATCATACAATGATTCAGTTCAATCATGAGTCAATACTTTCTAGATAGAGAGAACATACATGATAGCTAGTACACAGTACATTACTATACATGCTAGATAAAGAGAGAGAGAGAGAGAACACACATTACAGCTAGCATACGTAGAACATTACAGTACATTACTATACTATTACATAGATATGTTTACATGATTAAGCTCACATGAGTACGGTTACATATATATGTTTACATGAGTGCGTTTACATATACGATAATAGGACAGACATCACTAGGTGCTATAGCATAGAACTGTTGGATTAATGTCTAAGTCCATAACTATATTTGGTAAGACTTGACCCGACCCGGCATGGTCCATTTGGGTTGCATGACATCATGCACTTGGATAGACTAAATGAGAGAAATATGACACTTATGGTTATTAATATATTATAAGTTCTAGTATATTAATAATAAGAATAATAAGATTATTTAATTAGTATTGATCAAGAATTAATCTAGGGTTAATTAAGTGATCAAAAGAAGACTAATTAAATATATGGGTTGATTGTGTAAATCATCCATACTTGTATAGTGGGCTAATGCTCCATGGATTATCTAGTTGGGCCAAAACCCATATGATGCTCCATGGATGCTCCATGGTGTATTTGAACCCATGGATCCAAGGAAATGGAAAGTCATGACAATTAGGGTTTGCCCTAATTGTAACACTATATAAAGATATTATTCTTGGCAAAATCGGCGACTAGTATTATTCTAGAGAGGGCTAGCCGATTTCATGAAGTGTAGAATTCTCTCTAAGTTATTCCAAGTGTATTTGGTGTTGTGTGAACCATTTGAGGTGTCACACTTGGGGCACTTGGCACTCAAGCTTCATGAAGACTTTCTACACCAAAGAGGTATGTATTCTATCTTGCTATAGTCATTGTTTTGTATGCTAGATTAGGATAATACCTTGGAAGTTCTTATTTGCATGTATAATAGAGAAAACATAGATCCAAGGTATTTAGGGTTGCATGTACACTTAGGAGTGTTAGAATGCTCAAAACCCAACAAGAACAAGTTCAGGATCTAACTATACCGATGAATCACAATGCATTGTGATAGTTATATCGGGTATACATGATCATAGTAATGTAGATGTTCACGGCTTGCATATATGCAGGGGTCGTGTAAAGGTCCCAAAATCCCTTTGACTGGGGAGCGTCTAGCCTGGGATCTAGCCATCACATTAGTCCTTATCCCTCAAATAAGGCAATAGGAGTACAGAGGTAGTCACTTATTACAAATACTACAGTACATATAAGAATTACCATAGACTTAAGGTAATTAGTATGGTTGTAGTTTGACACTACACCATAGTACTATTTCGTTTTCCCATTACATTCACTTCGTGAACATTCACACGACGCACGGTAATGTAGAAACTATACTTTTGGTTAAAGATAGTCAAAGTTGTGAAAATACCCACTCTTACAAGAGCCACACACACAGAAACTAGATGCCTTGGTAGAAGGATACGATTAGTAGGAAACATAGGGCTTCCTAGGATCATACAAAACATTTTTATACTTACAGTTCATATACATTTTCAATACTTACAGTTCATATACATACAAATACTTACATACAAATTAAGACACTAAAATACTTATGATCTCACCAGCTTTAAAGCTGATACTCTCTTTCAAAATAACATGTATCCTCAGGTCAACCATAGACAGGTACTGATGCAAGGTTCAGAGAAGATGGTGCTCGTTCAAGACTCATCTTTCATTTTGATTTATACTTAGTGTCTATTATAATTTGACAGAACACACTTGTATTAAAATTATATTATTAATGCAATGGATGATGTTGTTGCTTGTTTACTACTTTTCATTGTTGTGATACTGTACATGACGTCCTCCGTCCCAGAATGTTTCCGCCATTCTTGGTTTTGGGGTGTGACACATGCCACTTTGGTGGCATCTCTTTCATGAGTCCGGAAGTCAGTGATCTCCTGGGGAGTAGCAGTGGACTCATCGATCTCCTTTAGCTCCTTGTCGAGGACATATTCCTTGTCCTCGTAGCGAGTCACCATCCTGATGTTCCGAATCCAATCCATAAAGTTGGAACCATCGAAGATGACCCTCCCACATAGGTTCATGAGGGAGAAGGAGCCAGTAGGGTTTGAGCCAGAAGCAGTGTTGTTGGAAGACATCTAACAAAAAGAGAACAAGTTTAGTTTAGATATAAAGATAGTCGTTAATAAAACACCCAAATGTAATATTCAGGCTAGGATCCAATCACAATATATCATAACTTAGAAGAGGTATGCCGTAATCTAAGCTCAAACATATTTGAAAGGTAGGTGAAAGACGATTCACCAATTTCCACCAAAAAACAAAATATAAACTATTAGGTTTTAATTGGTTCTTAGAAATTCCTAGATTCTTTTGAGATTCAATGAACTTTTTCAAAGGCATGTTTTAATATCGAGTGTTCCCTCCAAGTTTTGTGACTGGGATACCGAGGATCACAAAACGAGGTGTGAAGTAACCATGCAAATCACTTGGTACCCTTAAAGTTTATCACTCAATCGATGTGCCGGTTAACCACACGCGCTCCACCGACCTATAATAAACTTTAAGTCACCCTTTACCTACCTTGTTAAGTCCAGGTTAGTGTGCCGGTTAACCACACATGCTCCACTAACGAATTAATCAAAGTGTAAAGTGTAATTTCATGGATTAGCACCTTATTCAGATTTTCCTAAAGTAACTAAGATTCAGAATTTAATAAAACATTTAGTTACTTTATAATATTCATCATACTTTTAATGAGAATTTATAACTCCTTGTCCTACCCGTTCGGCTAACAACCCTCCACCGATCAAGGAAGCGGTGAGACAGTGGACACCCATTAAACTGCCATTTTATAGGCAGCAACCTTATACCCCCTTATAGACCGGATTCGTGAATGAGGCCTACTAATGGTAATACGACTTGCTCTTATATATATATATATATATATATATATATATATATATATATATATATATATATATATATATTATTAACTTATAATATTATAAAGTATAAGGGTTGATTTTTAACTTTTAAAAAACTAGGGGTTGGAACTAAAGTTTATTAGATGACTTCACATGTTCCAAAACTTGAGGGCAAGTTTTGTAACTTAACAAAACTCTTCAATTCATAACTTATGAGTTATTAAAATGAAGACTCTTCATTTTTGTAACTTATGTGTTATTTTAATGGTTTTAACACAAAAAGACTTTTGGTTATCCATAACTTGAGGACAAGTTATGGACTCCATTAAAAAACATAAAGATCATGAATTAAGCATTTAAACAAGTAATTCCTATGATCTATCAAGAACTCATAAGAACATGAATATCCATATCAAAATTTCAAGAACATATGAAAACATATAATCATGTAAATTTGATATTAGCCATGTAAATGGATTAGAACAACCGTTACACCATCTAAAACAAGCTTTACAACACAAAAATAGTTTAGGGTAATGTTTCTAGTCCATTTCCAGCAGCAAAAATCGAAATTCTACACTCTGTCTGACCAAACTCGTCGAGTGCACGAACTGACTCGCCAAGTTGGTTGAATTTGCACTTGGACTCGTCGAGTCCCCTATGCAGACAGCTCAAAAATCGATTTTTTCCCTATTTTGCATCAAGTATTTAACAAACAAGCCTAGTCTATGATACCACTGATAGGTTTTGAGCATTCTTACACCCCTAAGTGTACATGCAACCCTAGAAAACCTTGGATCTATGTTTGTCTAAAATACATGCAAAATATGATTTCCAAGGTTCATAATCCTATCAAGCATACATGGGGAACTTTTAATCTAAAAGATGGCTAGAATTACATATCTTGTAGTTGATTTGATTCCTTGAAAACCTTGAGAGCCTAGCACCCCAAGTGTGATGCCTCAAATGCTTCACACAACATCAAATGCTTTGGAATAACTTTAGAGTATGTATAACACTTGTATAAATCGGCTTGCCCTCTCTTGTTCTTAAAGTAGCCGATTTTGGTGAGTATTATGTTCCTTATATAGTGTGTCACATCCAGGGTTACACCATGTAAACCCTAATGTGACATGACTCTTCATTTCCATGACCCATGGGTTTGTAACTCCTATGGAGCATCTATGGAGCATCCTATGGGTTTAACCCAACTTGATAATCCATGGAACCTTTAGCCCACCATACAAGTTATGGGTGATTTACATAATCAACTCATAATTTAATTAGTTATCTTTTGATCACTTAATTAATTCCAAATTAATTCTTGATCAATACTAATTAAATAATACTATTAATATATTAGAACTTATAATATATTAATAAACCACAAGTGTTATTTCTCTCATTAAGTCTATCCAAATGCATGATGCCATGCAACCCAAATGGACCATGCCGGGTCGGGTCAAGTACATACCAAATATAGTTATGGACTTGGACACCTTATCCAACACCCCCCATCATAACACATACCATATAATAACATATCGAGCCAGACATATCTGGGTGCCGGCCTCCCCTTCAGTTTAATTAAATCGGATAACTGCCTAGCATATATGGGTGCTGGCCTCCCCTTTGGTCTATTTCAACTGGATAACTGCCTAGCATATTTGGGTGTTGGCCTCCCCTTCGGTCTATTTCAACCGGATAACTGCCTAGCCTATCTGGGTGCTGGCCTCCCCTTCGGTCTATTTCAACTGGATAACTACCTAGCATATCTGGGTGTTGGCCTTCCTTTCGGTCTATTTCAACTAGATACTGGGGACTATTTTGTAATGCCCGTAGATCCGGGCTAGTCAATTTAGAGATAATAGGGGTCGAAAACGACTTTTCGGCAAAAGATTATTTAGAATAAAAAATCTTAACCAATTTTTAGTATATGTTACAAGGTTTCCGTACATATAAAGAGCGCCGAAATCCGAGTTATAACGAAGAAGTTATGACCCGTCAAAGTTTCGTGACGGAAACGGCACGACACCGAGAAGTGTAAATAGTGAATTTATGATAGAGCAACTTTTAGCCTTAACGATTTAAACAAAATTCATAGAAGATGTTAAACCAAGAGTGTCCATAAAAAGAACGCCCAAATCTGACTTCGTATGAGGAAGTTATGATTTTTCTAAGATTTAGCATAGCAGTGCACAGCCCGAAAATTCGAATTGTAGATCGGTCAATTTTCAGCCAAAATAATCTAAACAAGAAATTATGATATCTTTAATAGGAGTTAAACGATAAAAAGACAGTAAAAAATGGAGCTCGTATGCGAAAGTTCTGGACGAAGCTTAGTCTCTACTTTTCAAGTGCGACAAATTCGATACAATTTTGTTAATCCTAGATAGACTGAGAATTAGCCAAAAAGGTCTAAATGAAAGTTGTAGTACTCATAAATACCAACACATGGATATAAGTAACGTCGAAAACGGAGCTCGTATGCGAAAGATATGGACGAAGCTTAGTCGCTACTCTTCGAGCGTGATAAATATGATACAGTTTTTGTAAATCTGAGATAGAATGAGAATTAGCCGACGAGGTCTAAATGAAAGTTGTAGTCCTCATAAATACCAACGCGTGGATATAAAGAATGTAGAAAATGGAGCTCGTACGCGGAATATACGGACGAAACTTAGCGGCTACTTTACTATAAAATCCCTATAAATAAAGGGTGAACCCTTCATTATTTTTTCACACCATAAACATTTCTTTCTCTCTCTAACTTCTCTCTAGCCTCCCTAAACCCCTCCCAAGTCTAGGGAACCTACCTAGCACGAGAAGAAAGCCCCGGAGCGCCCGACGGCTCCGAGAAGAAAAGCTTTCAGCTCGGAAACGTTGCTCCAGCGAAGCCCGGTTTTTAATAAAAACCCGTTGTTTTGTCGAGGAAAATTGTTTTGAGATAACGAAGTGCTGTCTGAGTTCGGAATCACCACCTAATCAAGTGAGTGCATCTTACACATAGATATGAAGTATTTTATATAAATTACGTGTTATGTGTGCATATTATCTGAGTACTTGCTATCTATGCTAGATGAACGATTTTATACATGTTTTAAATGATTTAAATTGTATATGTATTTTATATCTACGATAATGTTGGGGTAAAACATGGGTAGATGTAATAGATGAAATATGAGTTGGATGATGAGTTGATAGGTGTTATAGACCACGAGGTGAGGGTGAGAGGTGGACGATGTGAGAAGCCTTTCCTAAATGATGGCCCCATCATTCAGCATAGTATGGATGACAACCACGGACTATTCTAGACAGTCCAGTGGAACACTAGCAGGCTCGCAACCTGTAGGTGTTGTGAACGATGTGTTCACCCGGTGTACTCTAAACCCTGGCGTCCATGCAAACTTGGTGCCTAAACCTTGGTGATCATGCAGACTTGATTCCTAAACCTTGGTGATCATGCAGACTTGATACCTAAACCTTGGTGATCATGCAGACTTGATGCCTAAACCTTGGTGATCATGCAGACTTGATGCCTAAACCCTGGTGACTATGCAGACTTAGTGCCTAAACCCTGGCGACTATGCAGACTTAGTGCCTAAGCCCTGGCGACTATGCAGACTTAGTGCCCGTTGTGTAAACTGTGGCAACGATGGACTTCGTGCCGATTCCTTAGGATGATCCTTAGGAATGAATGAACGAGGAATAGCTGATTCTTAGGGTAGATCCTTAAGACTAAAGAAGATAATAAGGATGGGTAATTGGGTTGATTGTTTGATTGTTTAAACATAATAATTATATTATTTTGGGTTGAAAGCCCTATGTACTCACCAGGTTTCCCAACCTGACCCACTCAGTTTATTTATATCACAGATGTCGATATAAAGTGACATTACACTGAGAGATTAAGGAGATATAGATCACTAGTGATAATGAATGTAAGTTCTGTTTATGCTTATGTTTCTGTATTGACGATGACATCCCAAATGTTTTCAATTGAATAAAAATACTTTTCTTTGGAAATGCTTTGATATCGTATTTATCATGTTTTACTGGGAATAAATTCCGCAACATTTTTATTAAAAGAGGTACTCTGATTTTTATAAAGCATAAACAAAATCGGTCTTTTCTGGCTGTGAAAATAAGGAAGTCACATATTTCACCCTTACCACTACGACATAGAATCATAGCATACTGGCACATAGAACATAACAGATAGTGGCATACTAGACAATTATCACAGAGACAGTCATCTAACTACAAGCTTCTACTAGTGGGCCGATATTGTGGCCTTAGACCCACTTCTACTGGAGGGTAACTCACCTCAATGTCGTGGAGAAACTGAACAATCCTCGATTTCGGGATCAAATCCTCTTAACTCCTACACATAACAACCTTCCTTAGTTTACCATTACACACTTTTAACCCTTACAAGGGTTACTCAGGTCAAAGCCAAAGTCAAGGTCAACACCTTGGTCAAAGTCAACTCTGGGTCAAATTCAACGTCTGGTTGACTTGACTCACCGAGTTGACCAAACAACTTGCTGAGTCCCCAAATCCTCAAAACACTAAAACCTCAACCTTACTTGTCGAGCCTTGCACGCACTCGTTGAGTTCTCCATCATACCAAGTTGGGACATTCTACAACTGACTCGCCGAGTTCATCCTTGAACTCGTTGAGTCCTCCTTCATGCAAAAAGACACATTTAGCCCTGGACTCACCGAGTTCCTTATGAACTCGTCGAATTTGTCTTCATGTAGTTGGGACTTGCCTTGAACTCGTCGAGTTCTTCTCCTGAACTTGTCGAGTTCCATAATCTTCAAGTCCATATTCACATCCGCTTTTGTTGAGTCCTCTCCTAGGCTCAACCAGTTCGATCAAAAACAGAAAAGGTTGGGAAACCATACTCCGACTCATCGAGTCCTATGAACGACTCGTCGAGTCCCCCAAAGTCCATGTCCATACTGCTGATTTCAATCGAGTTCAATAAATCCAAAACATAGATTTAACCTCCTCGGGTCCATATTACACGTAAAGTCACAAACTTGACGTTCATGCATGGGGTATTTGGCTCAAATGGCCCTATAATGGATTCTACAAGATGCATGGGGACTTATGGTAATAAATTTGGCACCTTTATGCCATGGGAACCCTCAATGGTTCCAGATCTGAAGTCATACCCCTTTAGAACCACAAAATCCCGAGTATGGATCTACAAAAGCTTAGAAAAGGTATAAATGAACCCTAACTAGAGATCTAAGAGATAGATGGTCAATGTTGAAGCTTTTTACCATGAGTGAGTTGGAAATTAATCAAAACATATGGATCTACTTGCTTCTTCTGGAACCCCCAAGCTTTCACTTCCTTCTTCAAGCTTCAAACAACTAAAAACACACAAAAATGGCTCAAGAACACTCCAAATGCTTTAGGGTTTCGAGTTAGGGCTTTTTTGAACTGGGAGGGACGATAGAGGTTAGATTGGGACGAGATAAGGCGTTTAAATAGGGTGCAAACCCCAAATATTAGGGTTTCATTCAGACAGTCCAACTCGCCGAGTCGGGCTCCCGACCCGTCGAGTAGGTTACTTAACACCTGCGTCCAAAGTCTAGTCTACTCGACAAGTTGGGCATCCAACTTACCGAGTCCCAGTGTAAAGACAAAATTTTTAAATTTAAAATACTTACCGGGAACCGGGTGTTATAGAGATAGCATGGATGTTTGATCATGTGATGTTTTTATATTGTTTCAAATGGGTATTGGTGACGGTCTACCTAATGTATCAATACACATTTGGTTCAAGATTTGCAAATTCATTGCATCATTTTAATGAAACTGGCAAAAAATGTCATAATGATCATGCACTGTGCTTATAAGGTGTCGCAAACAACAGAACCACAAGTGTAGGGGGCAATCAAGTTTGAAAAGGGCAACCAAGCTGCAAAATTGACAAGTTGGTCATAATAATCTATGAAGCTGGTTGATTTATAGAGTTGTCTCTTAGAAGCTCCATCAGGTATGGTCATTCTTTCTAAATATCATTGTACCTTTCATGATTTGATTGTGGCATTTCTTGAGCCAAGTATGTAACTTATGACTAGATAGTGTCCCTAGAAGCATGTTGTTTTATTGACTAAATGTCTCTAAGTTTCTCATCAGCGAGACCATCTGCTGAGAATATTGAGTCACCCACTCACGCTAACTGTCTAACATTGTCCAAACATTCAAAGTGAGATTGCATGGTCCTAATAAAAAAATTATTGCAACGCTTGGGAGTTTATTCTCTTAGTTAATCATCTCTCACTCGACCTTATCCATAGAAGCATGCTTGCCGTATGCATCAAGTCTCCTGTTCTGCTGAAACATTGAGCAAAACCCAATGCATGGCTTACCCTAATAGCATAGTCATTAGCGTAAGAGATACTTGTCTAGTCCTTAAATGATAAAGGTTTTTTCATGTCCCTGACCTCCTAGTCTCAGTTATGACATGGTACCATTATGAATTGACGATGAATCTTTGATTCTAGACTGCAACTAACTCTATGATGCAAGGATTAAACCACTTCTTGCTGATGATTTATCACTGTCAATGATTCACGTTGATTTCACCTCAACGTGATTGAGACATCATATTCTCTTCTACAAGTCTTTTAATATAGAACTTGATGATTCACTGCGCGATACGACACACTGATAAAAGTTCAAAATTCTATGACGATGGGAATATCATGTATCGTGATATATTACATGCACCTACCTACTCTCGCCCTTTTTCTTATAATAAAAGAAGTTAATGAATCAACATTTAAAACCATACGTTGATGAGACTTCACAATTTTGTGTAAATAATCTACTATGGAAACAACACAATACTGTGATATGCCTATCTTATCCTCTACCTTTGTTTGATGTTTTCTTTTTTATTTCAAGTTACTTGTTATCTTCTTAAAAATATCAAAAAGAAGGCAGTACCTATTGATGCTGTCAAAAAAGGGGAGAAAAGCTTAGTTCTTCTATGTTGTTACTTGATCATTCTTTGTATAACAGACACTCTTAATAGAAGAAGGTTATTATTCTCAAAGGGAGCAAAACTCAGATGTTGTTTATCTGAGGGGGAGCAGACATCAACATTCTACTTTAGATGTAGTTATTCATTCATTATTTCATTCTTTATTAGGTTAGTTTTTACATCATCAAATAGGGTGAGATTGTTAGGTCGCTCAATTGTATAGATTTGATGATGCAAAATATATACACCATAGTTAGTTAGGTAATCCGAAGATATGTTGATAGAAGTTCATATGTCGAAGACTAAAGAACATCCATTGATGACTGAAAGACCCTAAAGACTCTATCAGCACCAAAGGAATGAAGACACCATCTACTAAATAATGATCAGTGTGTCCAGACGCTGATGGTTATACACTGATGACACACTGAACAGATGATACGTCGATGATACTCAATAACAGTCATTCATTATCTGCTGAAGTTGAAGCTGATCAACTTGACCTTGACGTTGATGATTGAAGCTGAAGCTGATCTCCAGGTGTTGAAGCTGATGTTCTGATCAGCTTCTGAAGTGTTGGTGCTGATATCTGAATCTGGAGAAGATCAGATTTGATACATTCCTTTTATACCAAATTAGTTTATATGTAGATTAAATACATTCTCTTTATTTAAGGGATTCTTTAGAATAGATTAGTATATAATCAACATTAGTGCAAAACCTTAATGTTGTGAGATCATCTTGTAAACGGATCAGTGTCGTAATCATCTTTATGATAACCCGTTTTCTTGGTGAAAACAAACTCTTTATTGGTGAAAGAGACAATTTGGATAATCTCTTGTGTTCTTTACTTTTTATGTTCCTCATTGTTCTTTATTGTTCTTTCTTGTGTATATTTGATCTACAAACCTACAAAGGGTTTGGGAATTTCAATAACTACTCATCAAAATTCACATTGACCTTTCAAAACTCTCTATGTATCTTTGCATTCTCTGTACATGATTTCAGACAGACTCTCCCTCCTTTAACGTGCAGGCCATTAACGTTTAGACGACCTCATACTTTTCTTGACGTGCTCTCTTGTAACACCCCATTTTGAAAAGTACTTCAGTTGTGGTTTCAGAGGCTCAGGGTATAAGCGATTCGGTCTTTTATGGGTCCTGTGTTTTATTCTAAAGGTATTAAGGCTTGGGTGTGTATTTAGGAGCGTAGGGCTTCTTGCCACCATTTCGTGGGTATAAAGTTTGTCGTAAACGGACTTAGAATGAAGGAATTATAGCACTTTGAAGTTATTGGCAATATTGGTCCTTAATGGAGAAAAATGGCAAGAAAGGACCATGCATGTAAGGTGGCCAGCTCAAGAGTACGCCCAGCGTAAGCTGGGGTACGCTCAACGTAGAAGGGTTAAGTGATCACGGGTACGGAGGGGCGTACGCCCAGCGTACGCTCAGAGTTCCCAAACCCTAATTTTAAGGTTGAGCCCTATATAAAGAACCTTATGTCTCGAAGGCCATCCTCCATTTTCACCCTAAAGGAGCTACTACAAAACCCTAATCCATATTTGAGTGTTCTTGGAGCTTAGAAGGTCACTAGAGAAGCATCTTGGTGTTGTGGATCCATTTTCCAAACAAGAAAAGAGCAAGGAAAGGTGGTGGTTTAAAGGAGAGGTTGCAGATCTAGGATTGTTGCTTCTTTTCTAACCATTTCAAGGTATAAAGATCTAAACTTGGTGATTATCTCCTTAGATCTCTTAGATTGAGTTTTTGGACCATTTTGGTCCAAAGTTTGAAGCTTTGTGGTTCGATCCAATTTCTAGGACTTGGAGTTGCTACTCTCAATTCTAAATGAGTCCCTAAGGTAGAAAGTTGCCATCTTGGATGTCCTAATGAGTTCATGCATGAGTTAAGACCATTTCCATGGAAGTTAGTTATCACATTTCACGTTTGGGCTCTATTGGTGGGTTGCAAGCCATCAAGTGTAGGATTTTCTGGTTTAAGACGTTGAAAAGGACTTCGATCTACGTTTGTAGCTTATGGAGTAGAGTATTAAGCACTTAATGGGAAGATGACTTAACAGGGGAGTACGTTGAGCGTACATGCAGGTACTCCCAACGTACGCACCATTTAGCTTGTACACTTAGCGTACATAGGAGTACACCCAACATACCCATCAGATTTGGGTTTGGCTTGTTTTGGGCCTCGATTTGGGCCATACAAGGGATTTTGGTTCTTTGGGTCATTAGTGGGCCACTAGTGAGCTTGGGAAGCCTACCTAGTGTTGGGCCATTTTTAGAACATGGTTTGGGCCTTAGATATGGATCAAGTTGGACTAGGGGTAAAATGGTCATTTTACCCTAAGAAGGATAATTTTTTTGGACTAAGTGATATTTTGGGTATTGGTAGCTCAGGGAGCCGAAGGATCAGCAGTTCGGGGATTGTCAAATAGCAGCCAGAGGGGCATCAGCAGGACTTCAGCAGTACAAGGTGAACCTATCGTACACAATGCTGGCCCATTATATTTATGTATAGTAGGAAGACGCGGGGGTTAGCGTTGGGCACTGTACGTATATGTTCCGGATCACGATCCAATGTCGGGCGAGGCCCGAGGAACGTTAGTATGCTAGAGGTCTTTGTGATTTTTTCATGTGTTGGTACGATAGGTTCCAGACCAAGGTCCGATGCCGGGGCAAGCCCGAAGTATGTTTATATGGTAATGTGTTCTGGACTAGGGTCCGATGCCTGGGCAAGCCCGAGGAAGATTTATATGCATGTTAGATTAAACTTGTTGTCTTTGTGATACATGTATGTGCCTGGTAGGGAGGTGAGTGTGGGCAAGGTCTCGTATCTCATCACTAGTTGAGTAGTGGATGGCGTTCCATATCTCAATGTTAGCAAAGTAGGGGTGAGGCCCGAGAGTAGTGAGTGCGGGCAGGGGCCCGTATCTCACTAATAGGAAGAGTGTGGATGGGGTTCCATAGCTCATCAATAGTAGACCAGGGGCGGGGCCTAAGTTAAGCGAGGCCTTCGAACAAAAGTACAGTGGAGTATGTTTATTTATGTGCAAGTATGTTATATGTTTATATGTGTATAGCGAGCGAGGCCCAGAGACAGGCAGGGCCTACAAGAGACAAATCTGTATACCAAGTGGGGCTCGATTCCAGGCGGGGCCTGATGCCAGATGGGGCCTGATGTGTGTTAAACCCACTAGTTTTATCCCTACTTTTTATTAGTAATTTGAGCACACAAAGGCAGTGAACCTGTCTTTAAGTGGTATAGATTGATAAGTAAGGTATCGAACTCAGGGAACGGACAATTAAACTAATAGCTAATTTTAACTAAAACAAATAATAAAAGTAAAGGGTTTTTCTCTAGTTTTGCAAGACTAGAAACTTAAACAAACTAAATTAACTAATTAACTAAAGCAACAACTATTCACCAAATTTGATAAAGATGTTTCTATTTAGGTTCAACCAATTCACTCCTATGGTTATTTAAGTTAAGGTGGATTAATTGCTATTGGTTACCAATGATAATAGTTAGGTTCATGTTCATTACTCCTAACCCTTAGACAATTAACTAATTTTAGCATTGATCAAGTGTTTAAACTAATTAATTCCCTAGATTAATTATTTGGATTAAATAAGATTTGTAATGGTCAATTAAGTTATTAATTCAATTAACCTCTTGTTGATGGTTTCTCAAACAAGCTCACACATTAATCTTCCTATTTTCTTATTAATCTTAGTTTCATACTCATTACTTCCAAGCATACGTTTTAGCATTCACATAGACATATGAGGTTAACAATTAAGTGATGTTCATGTAACCTAATTGCCTTCCAATTAACAGAAAATAGTAGTGATTAATACATAAGGTTCTTTAACAAACTTAATTTAATAAATCACCAATAGACAATTAAACAAGAATCAATAATTAAACCATAGGAGTTCTTTGGTATTCCCCAAACAGAAACAAAAACGAGTTTAGCTCATAGTTGCAGTAGAAACAAGCATAAAAACAAAGTTTATGAAAGCAAACATGTTTAATTCCTAAGTCTAAGTGGTAGAATTAACCTAATTGCTTGAATTCTTCCAACTCTTGAAGCCTAGGGTTCCTTAGCGCCTTCTGAACCTTTTAGTCGCAGCTCCTCCTTCAAAACTCGCCAGGAATGCCTTCTTATGGAATAAGGATTCGTCTTTTATAGATATCCTCAAACAGAGGGTACTCGGCGAGTAACAGAATCAACTCGCCGAGTAAGTCAATAATTATCCGTCTTGAATTAGCAGTCGTATTTATCTTCTAGCACATCGTTATGTACTCGCCGAGTAGAGTCGATCCACTCGCCGAGTAGGACTCCTTCTTTCACTCTTTTATCTTCACTTGCTTTCCTTTTCTCCTTTTTGCTTCCAAACATATCTTTTGGACTGAAAACACAATTCTCAACATTTTAAGTACCTTTTGTCCACATTATTCTCATAATTAATCAAAAATAACTAAGAATATACGTTAAATAATTAACTAATTATGCACATATCAGGGCCCGATGCCGGAGCGAGTCCGAAGTCGGGAAAGTCCCGATGCAGTGGGCGGGGGCCCAGTATGTGGTTATATGTATGGTATGTGGTAGATTGGGGAACTCACTAAGCTTCGTGCTTACGGTTTTTAGTTTTGGTTTCAGGTACTTCCGGTCGCGGAGGGAGGAGCTCAGGATGACTGCATCGCACACACCATGATGTTTAGCCTAGGATGTTTTACTCTGATGTAATAAATAATTGTTTTGAGAAGATACTCTGATTTGATAACTTTGGTTTATTAATGAATTAAAATGAATCTTTTGGTCTTGATTTTTGGGATGTTACATCTCTTATGGAACTTTTCTGCAAGATCTAAGCCCATCTCGTATGGCCAATAGTCCTCATATAACCTTTGCATCTCAGGTAACATGGATGCAACCATGATACAAGCGACATTTGTTGCGTCGGCATAGTGTTTCTTGTAGGCAGCAGTCTCTTCTAGAGTAGCAGTTGACTTATCGATTTTGACAAGAGCTTTATCAAGGACATATTCTTTGACCTTGTATCGAAGAGTCGTATTGAGATTTCACATCCAATCCATGTAGTTTGGACTAGCTAGTTTCTCTTTAGAGAGGATCAATAATAGACTGAAGTTTGTTGTTGGAGGAAGATTGGGTAGCAGTAGCATCTCCTGGAGTAGACATCTATATGAAAAAGTAATTTTAGATAGTTGATATAAATCCTTAATATTTTAAACCATAATTAGTATTCAAGGCAAGGATCCAAGATAACTATTCATAACTACGAAGAGGGATGTCGTAATCTTATTATAAATTTATGAAGGTAGGTACAAAATAATTCACCAATTTCAAATTAAGAAATTCCTAGATCTTTTAAGATTCATTGAATCCTATCAATGACATGTTTATCTCAAATTATGCTCCTCTATTAGTGACTGGGATATCGGAGATCACAAACAAGATGTGAATAACCAGGCAAACACACTTGGCACCCTCGATGTCATTTATCATCTCCAATTAATGTGCCGATTAACCACACGCGCTCCATTAACAATGATAATTTTCGAGATGTCCATCATTTCTATTTAGAGTCCCTATTTATGTGTCGGTTAACAACACACGTTCTATTAACGACATATTAAAGTATGATGTCTGTTTTCATGAATTAACATATTTTTCACATTTTTCCTAAAGTAACTAGAGCGTATTTTTTGAAAGAAGGTTCTAGTACTCTTATATTATTGCAACATCCATAAAAATTAACAAAATTTTAAATTTTTTTAAGATATTCAAAAACCATTATTTATTACAAATGTTCCTAAAATAGTTCAAATCAGAGTATCCCATAAAACAAAGTCATAACATGTGAGGAAGTGTACAATCACGCATTCGCCTTCCCGCGGTCATCCGAAGTACCTGAAACCATAATCGATAAATGTAAGCTCGAAGGCTTAGTAAGTTTCCCCCAAAATATCCATACACAACAATACACATAAAACGGCAAACAACATATTATGGGTCCAGTCAACCATCGAGTTGGAATACCCCAGGCCCTCAACCATCGGATTGGAATGCCAACATACTATGGGTCCAATCAACCATCAGGTTGGAATACCCCAAGCCCTCAACCATCTGGTTGGAATACCCTAGGCCCTCAACCATCGAGTTGGAATGCCAACACACTATGGGTCCAATCAACCATCAGGTTGGAATACCGAGACCCTCAACCATTGGGTTGGAATTCCAGCACACTATGGGTCCAATCAACCATACCCCAGGCCCTCAACCATCGGGTTGGAACGCCAACATACTATGGGTCCAATCAACCTCGGGATGGAATACCCTCGGCCCACAACCATCAGGTTGGAATGCCCACATATTACTAGTCCAATCATCCTCGGGATGGAATACTGTCGGCCCACAACCATTAGATTAGAATGTCCACATACTATGAGTCCAATCATCCTCGAGATGGAATACTCTCACTACCAATTCAAACATTTGAACCTATATCAAATAATCATATAACAATCTATAAAGACAACATACCAGGTGCCAATCACCCTCAAGATGGAATACCCTCAACTACCAATCAAACGTGTGCACATATAACAAGTAATTACATAACAATCTACAAACAGTCAAGCAAATCTAGCAGATCCCTAGGCATCGCATCATCCTATCTACCAGGATACCAATCTAATAGATCATTATGGTACACAAACATAAGATAACCAGGATAACAATCCAAAGGGCCGACCTTGGTGCCTGAGTGATGGATTAGGTGTCTAAGTACATAACTATAAGTCTATAACTGGGATGTATGTGACCCGATTGTAGCATGGTCCTTTTGGGTTGCCTTCACTAGTGCAATTTGATAGGATGGACTTTTGAGAATAAGGTTATTTGTGATTTATTAATATATATATATATATATATATATATATATATATATATATATAAGTATAATATATTAATTGAGAAATAATATTATTTAATTAGGATTGATCAAGAATTAATTTGGAATTGATTTAGTGATAAAAAAAAAAGACTAATTAAATATGTTGGGACTGATTAAGTAAATCAATGATTCTATAGTGTGGGCTAATGATCCATGGTTAATTAAGATGGGCTAAACCAATATGAAAGTCCATGGAGGTTTAACCCATGGAGCCTAAGTAATATGAAGGGTCATGGTGCGTTAGGGTTTGCATGGATGAAACTCTAGCATTTCTCACACTATAAAAGCAATCCTCTAGAGCCAAAATCGGTTGCCCATTCATTCTAAGAGAGTGATAATCAATTTTGAGCTAACTAGCCTATTCTCTCAAGCCTCCTCTTGCATTTGGTATTTGTGACACATAAGAGGCATCACACTTGAGGTGCTAAAGCTTTCAAAGGCCAAGAACTTCAAACTACATAAGAGGCATTCATAGAATTATAAGTTTTATGTTGTATATACTCTATTGTATGCTAGTTAGGATCTATGCTTTGGAAAATTGAAAATGGATGTATAATTAGAGAAAACATAGATCCAAATCATCTAGGGTTGCATGTGCACCATAAGAGTGTTATAGTGCTCAAAACCCAATAGTGGTATTAGAGCCTAGGATTGTTTTTTGTTATATTTTATGTTTGTTAATTTTCAAAGCTGAAAAATCGATTTTCTGCCCTTTGACTGATGCACTCGCCGAGTCCAATTCCTGACTCGATGAGTACACTCAATAAAAGGGCAACTCGACGAGTCCAGTTCATGTACTCGTCGAGTAGAAGCTTCTAGTTGCTAATTTCGAGCTTCTGGCCAGAATTGGATTATGATCATTACCACATACTGTTTTGTAATCATAAAAATCGTATTTTCTGATTTGGTAATGATGATTCTTATCCAATTAAAGGAAAATTGTCAAATTTTAAGATAATAAGTTAATTATTTGTATTATTTGATATGAATTGCCTTGCTATTAGTTAGTTTAGATCAATAGTGAAATTATATGATAATGTTGTTAGTTAAAATTGATCTAAGTTGTTCTCGAAGTGAGTTTTGTAACTTCTCCTCAAGTTATATGAAGAGTGTCATTCATGAACATTAAAAACTCATAAGTTTTCATAAGTTATGGAAACCAAAAGTTTTGAAGAGTTTCAAAACTTGCCCTCAAGTTTTGGAATTTGTAAAGTCTCACTAATGAAACATTTAATTCCAAACCTAGAGTTTTAAAAGTTAAAATTCAACCCTTATACTATTATAATATTAAAATTCAATACTTATATATATATATATATATATATATATATATATATATATATGTATGTATGTATAAGAGAAGTCAGTCTTACCGTTAGTAGGCCTCATTCACGAAGCCGGTCTATAAGGGGGTATAAGGTTAGTGCCTATAAAATGGTGGTTTAATTGGTGTCCACTCTCACCCACCACTTCCTGGACTGATGGAGAGTCGTTAGCCAAACAGGTAAAATCAGATATTAATTCTCGTTATAAGTACAATGATAATTATAAATTAACTAAACTTTTATTAAATTCTCAATCTTAGTGTTGGGTCCATCTTCCGAATTTTAAAATATTGTGTTGGGTCATAGCCTTAATATTTCATTTGGGTGTTATATTAAGGATTCTCACCTAATCTAAACTTTGTTTTTCTTTCTTTTCGGATTTCTATCCCAGACAATGCTTTAGGCTCCAACCCTTCTAACTCATTTTCCCTCATGAATTTGGTTGGGAGAACTATCTTCGATGGGTCAAACTTTAATGATTGGATTAGAAACATTCGTATGGCCCTTCGCTACGAGGACAAAGAATATGTTCTCGATAAAGAGCTGAAGGAGATTGATGAACAAACTGCTACTCCCGAACAAATCGAGGAATACAGGGTTCATGAGAGGGACACGAAAAAGGTGTCGTGTATTATGATTGCTACCATGACTGCTGAGCTTCAAAAGTCCTATGAGGGCTTCTGGCCCTTCCAAATACACCAAGATTTGATGGAAATGTACCATCAAAGTGCTCGGCGGGAAAGGTATGAGATCATTGCCTCCATGATCGCAACCAAAATAAAGGATGGAGAGTCCATCACGGCCCACTTGCAAAAGATGCAAAGATATGTGGACCGCTTGCTGAAGTTGAATGTGAACTTCGATGAACAGTTGGCTATTGACATCATCCTACATTCGTTGCCTTCTTGTTATTATCATTTTAGAATGACCTATCATATGAACAAGGAGGAGGTCACTCTTAGCAAGCTTCAAGGCCTTCTAAGAATTATAGAAAGCAGCTTGAAAGGCAAGTCGGTTGTACCTACTCCTACTACTGTTGTTGCCCCTATTCTGGAAATTGGACATGGGAAAGGGAAAAAGAGGAAGGCTCTTTCTAAGAGTTGCAAGGGAAAGTCTCTTAATGATCCTCTTCCAGTGGGACCAAAGTTGGTTCTACTAATCCCTCTACAAAGCTGAAGGATGCAGAGTGATTCCATTGTCATGAAAAAGGGCACTGGAAACGAAGTTGCCCCATATATTTGCATTTCATTAAGGATGGAAAGATAAAGCCCACCTTCGCAGGTATTTGCATTATTCTTTCTAATAACTCATCACATGCTAATTCTTGGGTCCTTGATACAGGCTGTGGATTTCACATTTGTTCTGATTTGAAGGGACTAAAAAGAAGTAGGGATGTGGAGCACGGAAAGATAAACTTAATCATGGGAAATAGGAAAATGTCGTCTGTCACCAAGATTGGAATTTATTCTTTATTGCTTAGTAGTGGGTTAAATTTAGAATTGAATAATTGCTGTTACTCGTTGGATATGGCGAGAAATATTATTTCCTTTCACAGGTTGTATAAACAAGGTTTTACCTTTTCTTTTAATAATGAAATTGGTAGTATTAATGCTTATTATATTGGTACATTTTATTTTGAAGCATTACCTTGTAATGGTATATATGAAATTGTGATGGTTGTAGATAACCAATGAAATAATGTGTTGAATATTGATTCATCCAATGTTTTGGACAAGGCATGCTTGTGACATTGTCATCTTGGACATGTCAACAAGAAGCGCATAGCCCAACTCCAAAAGCATGGATTTATGGAGTCATCCGACTTGAATTCGGATGACACTTGCGAATCTTGTTTTCTTGCAAAGATGACCAAGTCATCCTTCACTGGTACTTGTGAAAGAGGTGAAAGTTTGTTGGATCTCATACACACTGATGTGTGCAGACCCTTCAGAACCGCCACAAGGGATGCTAACTGCTTCTATGTGACTTTTACTGATGATTACAACACATATGGCTATATCTACTTAATCAAGCATAAGTCAGAAACCTTTGAAAAGTTCAAAGAGTTTAAGCAAAAAGTGGAGAATCAATTGGGTAGGAAGATAAATATGCTCCGATCCGATCAGGGTGGTGAGTATCTTAGTATCGAGTTCCTAGACTATCTTAAGGAATATGGAATTGTTTCACAATTGATGCCACCTAGGACACCGCAGTTGAATGGTGTGGCTGAGAGGCGCAATTGAACCTTGTTGGACATGGTTCGTTCCATGGCGAGTCGAGCTTCGTTACCTATCTCATTATGGGGGTACGCGTTAGAGACTACCACCAATATCCTTAATCTAGTCCCTACTAAGAAGGTTGCCAAAACACCTCATGAGATGTGGACATGGAAGGTTCCCTCGTTGGATCACATCAAAGTTTGGGTTTGCGAAGCTTCCGTGAGACGCGAGACTCATGACAAGCTCGAACCTTGTAGTTAGCGATGTATTTTCATCGGCTACCCACTTAAATCCTTTGGATATCTCTTCTATAGACCGAGTGACAATGTTGTCTTCGTTGCGAGGAAAGGGGTTTTCCGAGAGAGAGAACTCATATGCCAAGAGGACATTGGGATGCAAATTGACCTTGAAGAGCTTCAAGAGTTAAGCGATGAAGGAACCTCAAACACTGGCAATCAACTTGAGGAGGAAACTCTTGTTGAACTGATTGACTAGTCCGTACCTCTGAAACGTTCCAGTAGAGTTAGTGTTCCACCTGTATTATATGGTATCCATATAACATCTGAGGGTGATACATTTATCAGTGATATCACATTGATAAATCTGGATGAACCTAACAACTACAAGGAAGACATGGCAGGTCCCGAGTCTGCTAAATGGAACAAGGAAATGGACAGGGAGATTCAGTCCATGTATGAAAATCAAGTTTGGAACTTGGTTGACAATGTACCGGATCGAAAGACAGTCGGGTGCAAATGGATCTTTAAGAAGAAGATCGATATGGATGCGAAAGTACACACATATAAGGCGCGACTGGTTGCGAAGGGCTTTACTCAAACTCAGGGAGTTGACTATGATGAGACATTCTCACCAATAGCGAAGATAAAATCCATAAGTTTTATGTTTTCCATAGCTGCATTTCATGAATATGAAATATGGCAAATGGATGTCAAAACTACTTTCCTTAATGGAAAGTTGGCTAAATATGTTTACATGTGTCAACCAGAGGGTTTTGTCAATACAAAGTACCCTAATAGAGTGTGTAAGCTTGAGAAATCCATCTGTGGATTGAAACCAACATCTCACATATGAAATATTTGTTTTGATGAGAAAGTCAAAGAGTTTGCATTTACGAGAAGCGAGGATGAGTCATGTGTATATGTCAAAGCCAATGGGAGTATAGTAAGCTTTCTGGTATTGTATGTAGATGACATACTACTCATAGGAAATGTCATCCCAACCTTGCAGGAAATTAAGTCCTGGCTTGGGAAGTGTTTCGCTATGAAGGACCTTGGAGAAGTTGCCTATATTCTAGGGATAAGGATATAGAGAAATAGGAGTAAAAGACTAATAAGAATTTGTCAAAGTACCTACTTTGACAAGGTGTTGAAGTGTTTCATCATAGAGAACTCCAAGAAAGGTGACTTACCTGTCCAAAGCAATACCAAACTGAGTAAGACTCAGAGTCCGAGTACAGAGGTTGAGATAATGGAGATGAGTCGAGTTTCATATGCTTCCGCAGTTGGCTCAATCATGTATGTTATGACTTGTACTCGCTCTGATGTAGCCTTTGCTTTGAGCATGGTCAACAGATATCAAGGGAATCCTGGTAAATTTCACTGTATTGCAACAAAAGGACATTCTTAAGTACCTGCGGAGGAATAAGGACTGGGTTCTTACCCTCGGTGGGAGTGATGACTTGAGAGTGACAGGGTATTGTGACATCGGTTTTCAGACCGCCAGAGATAATTTGCGCTCTCAGTCAGGTTGGGTGTTTACCCTAAATGGAGGACCAGTAACATGGAAAAGTTCCAAGCAGGAGACTATAGCTGATTCAACGTGTGAAACAGAGTACATAGCAGCGAGCGAAGCATCGAAAGAGGCAATATGGTTGAAAAACTTCATCGGGGACCTTGGAGTCGTTCCATCCATAAAGGATCCTGTGGATATTTCATGCGATAATGAAGGGGCAGTTGCCTTAACCAAGGAACCGAGAGATCATGGTAGATCTAGGCATATCGACAGAAAGTACCACCTCATAATACATCAAGTAGAAGAAGGAAACCTCATTGTGAAGAGGATATCATCAGAGGACAACCCAACAGATCCCTCACGAAGGGACTGAGTAGGGTTAGGCACTTACAGCATGCAAGGGGCATTGGGCTAACGGACGATATTAGATTTAGTGATTAGATAAATATTTGTAAACTTTTAATAGCTAAACTTTAATTGACATTTGATGATTGAATAAAATATTTTTTTTATTTATAAGTAAACTTACTGTCTTGTGTCAATTATTTACTATTGTTTCACTTTTACATGTTTTGACTTCCAGAATAATAAAATCATTCAAACTATCCACAGTCGATCATACTTTGGAAGTAGGTTATGAGGTTAGACTGTCATGAATTGGCTTGTAGATTGTCTAAGGAGTTAGACATAGCAAAAGTATGTTACAACGTTCATGAGTGCTCCTAAAATAAGATTTGAGTGTTGGATTAAACCCACGCTCACCTGAATCACTTCATGGAATTTATCACGAGTGATTTTGAGACGATAATATCACATAGTCTTCAAACCAATATATATGAGTTGTTGACTACGGGTTGGTTGTGCATTGATGATACGAAAACGCAAAAGTAACTTGATGTTATTAAACATATCGGTGTGCATGATTAAACAAGTAGTTAGTACAAACATATAATGTCAAAGTTTATATGTTCCTTTTATCCTAAGAGGATTAAAAGCGATATATTGGGCCCCTCGATGATTTTGTTTTAACTTATGTGTCGGGCCCGGTCAGAACTAAATTGATGTGTTCAGTTATGTTCCATGTCAGAAAAATCAGAAATCGGGAAACAAACTGCAGGACAATAAGTATGACTATGTTCCATGTATTTGCCTGCATGATATCTTGAAGAACAGAGGAATACATGATCCCTTATCTAAAGGACGCGTCACTAACTAGGTCAGAGTTCGACAGTGGCTTTTTAAAGCTACGATTGCTAATCGGATTTTGAAGATGCATTGGCCGTTATAGTTATTAGACTTATTCAAGTGGGAAACTGTTGGATTAGGTGTCTAAGCCAATAACTATAACCATGATGTACTTGACCCGATTGTAGCATGGTCCTTTTGGGTTGCCTTCACCAGTGCAATTTGATAGGATGGACTTTTGAGAACAAGGTTATTTGTGATTTATTAATATATTATAAGTATAGTATATTAATTGAAAAATCATATTATTTAATTAGTATTGATCAAGAATTAATTTGGAATTAATTTAGTGATAAAAAGAGACTAATTAAATATACGGGGACTGATTAAGTAAATCAATGATTCTTATAGTGTGGGCTAATGATCCCTGGTTAATTAGGATGGGCAAACCAATATGAAAGTCCATGGAGGTTTGACCCATGGAGCCTAAGTAATATGAAGGGACATGGTACATTAGGGTTTGCATAGATGAAATCCTAGCATTTGTCACACTATAAAATCAATCCTCTAGAGCCAAAATCGGTTTCCCATTCATTCTAAGAGAGTGATAATCAATTTTGAGCTAACTAGCCTATTCTCTCAACCCTCCTCTTGCATTTGGTGTTTGTGACACATTAGAGGCATCACACTTGAGGTGCTAAAGCTTTCAAAGGCCAAGAACTTCAAACTACATAAGAGGTATTCATCTAACTATGAGTTTTATGTTGTATATCCTCTATTGTATGCTAGTTAGGATGTACGCTTTGGAAAATAGAAAATGCATGTATAATTAGAGAAAACATAGATCCAAATCATCTAGGATTGCATGTGTAAAGTCCCGAAAAATAGATCTACCAATGATCAAAGATAATAACAGATGCAAACACGAATTAATAAACAAATAAAGAGCAAAAGACCAAGCTTGCATACGCTTTAATACAATAAAACGTCTGATACAACTTGGAAGTATACGAGAGCATCAACAACCCATAATGACTGACACAACTCGCTATTTAAAGACCTGACTAGAGACCGTAAGGTGTTTACGGCCGTAAACCCATTCTGACCGTAAACACAACACAAATCACGAACAATTACATATCTACTGCTATCTACGACTATGCCTAGACCAAACCATTTTACAGAGTCTTTCAATCTCCCCCTTGGTTTGGACTAGCTCGGCCCCATTCCTTTCTTTACCAGCATGACATCCATTTGGCCCATAGCGCCATTCCACATCTTTTTGCTCAAAATCTCAGCAACCATCCTGGTATACGCCTTGGCTCCTTGCTCATAGATATCTTCAACCACTTTGATTTGAAAATTGCTCAGATAATGAATATCCCATTTCCTGAACTGCAGAAGGTCTCTTCGATCATACAACCATATGCACCCATTCTTGAGCTTAATGACTGCACCACAAGTACTTTCATCATAAACCCAACACTCCATAGAACCGAGCGATCCATCTTTATAACCTTGAACAATGGGAAATTGTTTAACTTGAGTCGTGGGTGGCCACATAACCAACTGTAGAGGTTTATCAGAAGAAGCTTCAAACACATCTGGATGTTCCAGAATGACTGACTCAGCAGTTGGCATTGTAGGAAATCCCTTCTTTACTTGCTCATCTAGAAAGAATTTGAACTACGAAACCTGAGGATTGTTTAATAGATTGATAAAAGGAGCTTGTGATAACTCCGCAAGATCAACCCTTGTCAATGAACTAAAAGCACGAATATCCTTATACAACTCTGAATTACCACTCTTGCGAATAATAATCCAAAGTCGAAGAGGACCATGAAATCCCCAAGCAGCTACACCCGATCGATCTCCAAAAGTATCTCTGAACCGAACAATTTCAAGATTAGTGACAGTGATCAAGGATTCCCCTTTATAATTGCTCTGAGTAACATTTCGTTTGAATAATAACTGCCCCCTTTCAGTATCATCTTCTTGATTTTTCCGAATGATCTCCTGAATATGAGAAGCCATAGGAGGAACAGCTCCAATACATTCAGCAGAACCAGAAGATTGACCAGCTGGCACATCTACTGGATACGCTTGCACATGCAAATTTATTCTTTGTTCTTCTACGCTTGTTTTATACTTCTCACCAAAATCATCCTCCAGTTTCTTTTTCAATTTGAAGTAGCTTGAGGTCAGCAGATTGAAATGTTCTTGAAGGTCAGAAATCTGCTTATTTTTTACTTTCCTATCCCTTTTAACTTCTGCGAGTTGTCCGCCAAGATAAGTTCTATCTGACTGAAGTTTAGACACTTGAGTACGAAGCTCAATGTTCTGAGCACGAAGTTCAGCTACTTGAATGTCAAGCTCTATGTTCTTCTGACTTAATACAGAGATCTCCTTTCGTAAACTATCAACAGATGAATCATCATCAGGAGCACCCCCTTCACTCATAGAAATGTTCTTTCCTTGGGGACTAGGCGAACGAAGCTGTTCTTCTGCCATATGCAAAGCTAGTCTCTCAGAAGCGGAATCCCTATTGAATCTTGGAACAGGAAAACCAAGCGGAGCTGAAGGGCCACCAACATCAAAAACTGAACTAGGTCCAGCTGCAAACATCTTTGTTGCGGAAAGTCGTGTAGTAGCAGTAGTAATTGGTGGTGTAGGAAGACCACTGACCAAACTAGTAATTAGCTCGGATTGTCTTTCATCAAGTCTTCTCCTCTTAGATTGAGGTTGGTCAGCCTGTGGAGGTATTACACTAACAAATGGTTCAGATGTAGGAGAAATAGACACGGGAGGGGAACATCCCACAACTACCTCCATTGGAATTGAAGTTGACACCATCTGCTCGGAAGTTGGAGTAAGAGTTTCGCTCGATTTTCTCATCTCAGTTGACGGCAAAACACTATCATCGACATTTTGAAAAATCGTGTCAAATATCTCGTTGGACACAACATTAGCACTACTAGCTAAAGAAGCCGCAATATCATCATTATCAAACCCCGTAAGATCAAGATCTTCAAATGAGTCATGTCCATCATCACCGGTACCTATTTCCCTTTCATCCTGTCTTTCATTCGACTCATGTTCATGACTAGAAGTACTTTGATCTCTCTGAGTTGGTGAATCTTCATCATCTTCAGTCACGTCTATCACAAAGTTTGCTGGAGTCGAACCCTCAGTAGACGTTTTCTCAGAAGAAGTCGGTTCTGATGATTCGTATGACACTGGCGTCTCATCCAATTCTGTAAACTTTCCGAATTTTTCCAATCGATAACGCCCTCGAAAGACAACTTTTCCTCTTCGGTTTTGCTTAATGAGTCCCACAGTGTGTGGACCCAAAGATTTCATATCCAAGATGTCTCCTGACTTTCTAACCTCAGGAAACTGCATCTCGACAAACAATTGAATGAAGCGGGGATATTGGAGAAAGGTATCCCTTGTAGAAGCCCGGATGTTTATGACAAATTCCTCTAGGATGAACTTTGAGAAATTGAAATGAATTCCAGAGGCCAAAGATACCAATGCACCAGTTGTGCGTTGAGAAATTTCATCAGCCCCACTCATTCTACCGGATATGCAACTTACGAACACATGAGCCAAAAATCTCCAATACGGATGAAGCAGCTTTTTCAACGTTGGCGGGTAGGTTCCTTCATAACTCATCCGTCGTAGTATTCTCTGAACATCTTCTATGCCAATTTCCGTCGGATAGTTAGGTTGATCATCAATCAGCAACGCGTTTCGAACAAAACTTTCATCGATTACAATATCTCGTCCTTGCACCTTCGCCGCGACTGTGAAATTTCCATCATCATCCATCTGCGTCCTTGCCGTCTCCCAAAACTCACGAACGATGTTCTGATAGATCACCGGATTGACTGTCAATGCTGATGCAACACAACATTCACGCAACCTGTGAATCATTGAAAGCATATCGGAATGAACGACAGGTGGATCAGCAAGAACTATCGCCAGATTGTGCATGTTTGCAAACTTGAGATTTGCCATTTTCCTGCACTCAAACACAGTTGTAAGAAACCGACACCAATAATAAAACTTATTTTGACAAAAAAATATGACAATAAAATTTTGATCAAAATAAAAATTATTTATTAATGATGTATGTTTACTGAAAAAAATTAAACCTTTTGACAATTTTGGTTCTTGGGCCGTAAACTCTAGTTTACGGCCTAAGGAACCCTTAAAAAAATTTTGGTTCACGGTTTAAGCGAGGAAAACATGCAATCGTTACCCAGTCAAAATAACAGCTTGAATCGACAATTGTTCTTAGGCCGTAAACTCCAGTTTACGGCCTAGAAATTACTTCGAAAACACGATGCACAATTATCATAGAGATATTTCAAACAGTCCAGAATAATTACACTCGAATTCACGGGCCGTAAACTGGGAGTTTACAGCCTATGAATGTCTACACCGAAAAAAGACTAAAAATTGGTCTTTCTCTTTGAAATGACGAACGAAAAGCACATAGTCGTGAACATAACGAGAAATAGCATCATAATAAAATAGTTTCGAATCCAAATCATCAAGTTTCAGAGTTTACGGCCTAAGCTTACGGCCGTAAACTCCTCGACTTGAGTTTATTTAATTTTTAAACACAATGCGATGTGATTCCGTGAAACAAAATATATATTCGAGATCTACACGATGCTACCTTCACGATGATATACTCGTTTTTCTGAAAATCGAAGAAATTTTTTTGACACCTTGAGAGCTTTTGGGAGTGGTTTGCGGCCGGAAACTGTTGAGTGGGGAGATTCCGGCCGTGAACTCCCCCTTTTTATCTTTTTACCTTTCCACCTTTCTTACCCTCCTGCCTGATAGCTACCCAGTCTTTCTAATTTTTCTCCAATTAATAAAAATAAAACCTTTTGAGGATTAATTTAATTTTAAAAAAAAACTTTTAAAATAAAAACTAACACACCATAATTTTTAAATGCTAGAAAAATAAAAGTAAAATAAAATTAATATAAAATTTTAAGTTGAAAAAATTAAATAAAAATAAAATTAAAAGTAAAATAAAAAATAAAAAATCAACGTCAAATAAATTAAGAAACACTTTAACTACCACTTCTTTTGTGATGCTTGGATCAAAGTTATTGGACGGCCTTATTCTACTTGTCGGTACCCTTATTTTCACATCTTTGTCTGACCGATTGCCAGTATTGTGGTCCACTTAAACGTGAAGGATTTGTGACATTTTGACCTTTTACCAATGACATGATTCGGGCATATACCTAATTGTAAATTTCTGGTAATTATTATAACTCCTAAATCTTACGTGAAATTACCTTATGACCATTTAATTGACTACAACCAGGGATATTGTTGTCCACCTAAATTGAGCAGCGAGATCTACAGACAATCTGTATGAGTTCAATTTTTAGGTGTACTGGAACGTGTTTCCCGCTTCCTGATATGCCCCAGCCATCAAGAACTTCCAGAGTACTCCTTACACCGGGTGAGCAGACAACCATTCAGAGAGAGAAGAGATACAAAATTCTATTTCTACCTACTTCAGAGGGGTTGAGAAGAAGAAGGTTGCATATGTTGTGTACCAGGTCGGATTAGAAGTCGCGCAAAGGAGACAGCATGTGGCTAACAGATGAGAAGTTTTTCACACATACATTTCACACATATATTTCAAGCACATATATATTTCCTACAGAGAAAAGGAGTTGCATATGTTGTGTACCAGGTCGGATTAGAAGTCGCGCAAAGGAGACAACATATGACTAACAGAAAGAAAGAAAGAAAACGATTTTCTACAGACCTAATTTATCGGAATTTACCAGTCGCCCCATCCAACCGGAATTAAGGACAGAATCCGCACATCGAGGAAAAGTTAAGCCACGGTTCCAAGTACGGGTTCAATTAATGTGACGAGTAGATTCTCGTGTTTATCTCCCTGCTCAACCTATCCGAGCGTCGTGATGTCAGATTAAACGGATCTAACTAGGTCAAAATTTGTCGAGTCCTTAAATTCATTAGGTTCAACTTTCCTAGTCAAGTCCCCTTTTTAAAATCTTTCGCGCCTACCAGCACATCGAGCACAGAGCGTAGACGATTCAACTTAGGTACGTTACGCCGATTCAGGTCGTCCTTTATCACTTATTAATATCATTTCCCATCACAGTACTTACAACGAAGGCTGCTAACAAAAGAAATTTTTAAATTTCTGATTTGAAATAACCCTATTTTGGATTCTTTACTGAAATGACACTTTTTTTTTTGGATTTTTGTAATTTTTGTTGTTTTTGGATTTTCTTTCTCCCCCTAAATTTGTGCATGGTTGAGAATTTTAAACAAAAGAAAAGTGCGCAAATTTAAACATACCTAACAAAAATTGAAGACAAACTTAGTAAAATTTGAAAATAGACTAAGAAGACCAAGAATAAAATAAAATTAAAAATAAAATTAAAAATTAAAAAACTAAAAACAAACAAAGAAAAAGAAAAGAAAAGAAAAAAAACTTAATCCTCAAAACATATCATTTTCAGAAATCCCACAAGCACATCAAAACGAGCTTTGTTAAAAGGTTTTGTGAACAAGTCAGCCACATTGTTATCAGTGTGGACTTGTTCGATTCGAATTAAAGATCGTTCATAACAGTCTCTGATAAAGTGAATTTTAATATCGATGTGCTTGGTTTTAGAGTGTTGGACTGGGTTCTTAGCAATTTGTATGGCAGCCTCATTATCACAATAGATAGGGGTTTCTGAGTAATTCAAACCGTAGTCCAACAGCTGATGTTGGATCCAAATAACTTGAGAACAACAAGCTGATGCTGCCACATATTCTGCCTCTGCTGTTGAAGTCGAGACAGTGTGTTGCTTCTTGCATTGCCATGAAACTAGTCTGTCACCTAGGTATTGACATCCTCCTGAAGTTGATTTCCTGTCAAGCTCACAACCTCCATAATTACTGTCAGTAAAAGCATAAAGATTAAATTCAGAATTCTTCGGATACCAAAGACCCAATTTAGGGCTTCCTTTGATATATCGAAAAATTCTTTTAACAACAATAAGATGAGAGAGTTTAGGATTAGCCTGATAGCGTGCGCATTGACAAACTGCGAACATAATGTCTGGTCGACTTGCAGTAAGATACATTAGGGATCCGATCATCGATCGATAAAGAGTTTGATCTACGGGTTCGCCTTCTGGATCTGGAGTCAGGAGGGGTCGTTCAGCCATCGGTGTTGAGGCAGATTTAGCATCATGAAGTGCAAACTTCTCAAGAATATCATCCACGTACTTGGCCTGATGAAGAAGGATGCCGGTTGAATTCTTTTTAACCTGAAGCCCCAAAAACATGGTCATTTTTCCCAAAGAACTCATTTCAAATCTTTTCTTCATTACACTTTCGAACTCCTTGCAAAGTTGTTGGCTTGTTGATCCAAAGATTATGTCGTCGACGTATATTTGAACAAGTATCTGGTCCTTGTTGACATGCTTTATAAACAATGTTTGATCGATAGTACCACGTGTATAGCCATGTTCGAGCAAATGCTTTGTTAGAGTTGCATACCATGCTCTAGGAGCCTGATGCAGCCCATACAATGCTTTATCCAACTTGTAGACATAATTAGGAAACTTCGGGTCGACAAACCCTGGAGGTTGATCAACGTAGATTTCTTCCTTCACCTTGTCATACAAGAAGGCAGTCTTGACATCCATATTAAAAACAGTGAAGTTCATATACGAAGCGTACGCCAAGAAGATACGAATGGCCTCCAAGCGAGCTACATGAGCATAAACCTCAGTGTAGTCAAGACCCTCGACTTGTCGAAACCCGCGAACTACCAGTCTGGCCTTGTTTCACACAATGACCCTTGAATCGTCCTGCTTGTTACGATAAACCCACCGTGTGTCAAGAGACTTTTTGCCCTTTGGTAACTCAACTAACTTCCAAACACCTAGTTTTTCAAATTGATGCAATTCTTCATGCATCGCATCCACCCAGCTAGGTTCATTTAGAGCCATTTCTACATTCTTGGGCTCAATTTGAGAGATAAAACAAGAATACAGACATGTATTCACGTCTCCACTTTGACTTCTGGTTTTAACACCACTATCTAGCTGGCCGATAACGTTCTCGAGCGGATGATCTCGTTGAATCCTAGAGGGTATTTCTTGGCTGATGTCATTGATGGAGACAGGTAGAGTGTGAATGTTAAGACCTCCTTTATTTGCTTGTTGAGTAGAACTAGATGGTTCTGCAACATACTCATCTGCAATAAGGTCAGGAAAGAGTAATTCCATCAGGGTTGAAGAGACAGCGGAAGCATCATTTGGAATGAACTCTTTCTCTAATAATGTGGGAGGTCTTGATTCAGCATCCGAAGAATCAATGTGGTCTGATTGAGGATTGACATGTTCCAATAACGGCCTCCCTTGAGAAGTAGCAGAAGACTTATTGAAAGATGTTGCAGAAGACTCCCCTTCAATTTCAGCAGACGGCTCCCCCTCAGATGAAGCACAAGACTCCCCCTCAAATGGAGCAGAAGATTCCCCCTTGTGCGAGTCGGAGGACCCCCATTCGGTTGAAGCTTTAGACTTTCCTTTCAGTGAATTGGAAGTTTTAGATACAAGTTTGTATACAACTTCATCGACTTCATCTTCAGAGATACTCTTCAAATGCGAATTAGTTCTTGAGACATCATTTGAATACATGTTTAAGGATTTGAAAAGTGACGTGTAATCAAATAACCAGTCCGGACCCACTCTTGCGTCTGTCTCATTCTCTTCCAACCAACGCACGTCATAGGATTCCACAATCTGTTTGGTTTTCTTGTTGTAGACTCTATAAGCGGTACGTGCAGCATACCCAACAAAATAGCAGTCATCAGCTTTGGCATTAAACTTCGGATTGGCATCTAGGTGAAGAAGGGTGCAAGGACAGCCAAATACTCGAAAATGACTAACTGACGGTTTGTGACCATAGTAAATTTCATATGGAGTTTTCATTTGAGGTTTGTTGATGAGTATTCGATTTTGAACATAACAGGCAGTGTTTATTGCCTCTGCCCAAAAGAAAACAGGGAGCTTGGAGTCACACAACATCGTCCTTGCTGCATCCTTAAGTGTTCTGTTTTGCCTCTCAGCAACACCATTTTGTTGAAGTGTGTGAGCGGAACTAAATTGATGTAGGATCCCCTTCTCAGAACAGAAGTGATTGAGAACAGAATTCTTGAATTCCGTTCCATTATCAGTGCGAAGAGCCTTTACCCTATGATTGTTCTGATTCTCAATAAGTGTGATGAACCTCTTGATCAATTCAGCGGCGCTAGCTTTGTTGGATAGAAAGAAAACCCACGTAAAACGAGAAAAATCATCAATCACAACTAGACAGTAGGAACTCCTATTGATGCTTAGCACATTCACTGGACCAAATAGGTCCATGTGAAGAAGTTGTAGAACCTGACTTATTGAGTTAACTTGCTTCGGTAAATGTGGCTTTCGATGATGCTTTCCTTGAGCACAGGACACACATTTCTCAAACGTGATAAAGTCTTTGACAGGTAATCCACGGACCATCTCATTCTTTGCAAGACGATTGAGATTTTTGGCGTTGGCGTGACCTAATCTTCGGTGCCATAACATTGCGGTTTGCTCAGAGATCTTGGAGAACAAACAAGTAACTTGCTTTGGGAGATTGCTATTCATATCGATAATATAAGCATTTCCATCCCCTTTTGACTTTACGAGAATCCATTCTTCAGGGATGACAAAACCTGGCTTTAAGATCATGCATTCCTTGTCAGTGAAATGCGTAGAATAGCCTTTGTCACAGATCTGCGAAACACTTAGCAGGCTGTGTTTTAGCTCTGGAGCGAAATTCACATTTTCAAAACTCAAAACTCCATTTGTTACCGTGCCCTTTTGTGTAATTTTTCCTCCATCTCCACCCGCAAAAGAGACGTATCCCCCATTAAATGATTGAATGTCGTTCAATTGGGTGATGTCTCCTGTCATGTGCCGGGAACAGCCGCTGTCGACGAACCATGGTCTGACGACATTTCCCCGCAACTGCCCCTGCAAAATGGGCGGGTTTAATTAGATTTGGGCACCCAGGTCATGATCTTCCTGGGTGATCCCGATGCTTTTTCAAATTTATTGCACATGAACTTCTCGGAGGATACAGATGATGTATTGGGAGAAGATTTGGATTTCCATATATAATTAGGTTTTTTGAAAAATTCAATCAACTTTGTCATTTTATGTCTGACAATCTGCTTAAAGCATGTGTTACTTCTACCAGAATTGGTTGAAGATCCATTATTGCTTTGGGATGAGCTTGACCTTTGCATGGCTATGCTCCTTGTTGGCAGACTGTTCAGGACAAGGTGATTAAAAAACCTTTTATGACTGTGAAAGATATCCCTTTTTCTATTTCTTTTATCTACCCAATAATCATTTCGAGAGCGACTTCTAGAGGAATTTCTATTTAAGGATCTTCCTCTGAATTCGTTCTCTCCTCTTGGAAGATTATAACTCACAAACATTCGATTAAGACAATTTCTAGCAATATGACCCTTAGTGCCACAATTAAAACAAATCTGATAGTTATTGTTAGAACTTGTGTTGCATTTGTCAGATTTGTTTTCCCCACAAACACCCTTGCTTGTCTCACAAAAACATGCAATATTATCAAGTTGTGAGGCAAGTGAGGGTGCTATATTTATTGAGGGTTGTGAGACTAATGGTATCTCAACATTTTTATCACAGACGTTTAAATTGTCAACCAAACTGTTCAAAGATTTATCAGACATATTAGAAACATTCAAAACTGTATCAGAGGTAGCAGCTACTGTATCAGAATAATTAAAAACACCACAAGAAAAATTGTCACTTAAAACATTTAACAAAGAATTGTCTTTATTTAAAATAAAAGCTTCAGATTTGGACTCGATTTTATTTTCAGAAACACATCCTTCAACTTTGTGCTTTGACTGATTCAAGGATTGATCTGCAGGAGAAGTAGAAATGTTAGTACTTTCAACATTAATAAATCCTCCCGAACCAAAACCGGAGGGCTTGCCATAAATCATAAATGATTCATTGGCAATCTCTTCTTTAGACAAGGGCTTGGACACGTATGAATGATTGAAAGGAGGAGGTACAAGTTTATACCCTAGACCTTTTGATTGATTTCTTTTAAACTGCATACTTTGGTCTATCATATTTGCAACCACCTCACTTGAGAAATCATATTTTCTGACATCAAGTTTGGCGGTCTCAAAGTTTCCTTTCAAGGATTCAACTTCAGCTACAAGCTCAGCATTTTGTTTGACTACATAATTGTAATTTTCACATTTGTTGCTGTAGTCTTCCTGGAGTCTCCTAAAGTCTTTAATTTTTTATTCTAGTTGAGCTTTAAGTGGTTTTTGTCCTTTTCGAAGTAGGTACCCTTCATATCTAAGGTCTTCTACGTCTCTTATTAATTTGTCATTGAGTTCACGAAGAATCCTAAGATTTTCTACTTCATCACCTAATGTCTCAATTTTATCCTGTAAAGTTTTCACATAATCTATACAAGCCTTAGAGCATGATGGAAGACTTACCTTGGATGAATTAGGTTCATGGGAGGAGGATACCATCAAGCCAAATTGTAGTTTCATCATGTTGTCTTCAGCTGCTGCAGTCCTTGCTTGAGCGTCATCCCTCACTTGTGCTAGATGAGCATTTTCTGGTCCAGACAAATTTAGAGCTTGTATTTGATCATCCCAGTCAAATGATTGTGCAACCATAGCCTTTTCATTGTTTGCTTGACCATTGCTTCGATTATTCCCAACTACAACCATTGTTCTGTCATTATTAACCCTCCTATCAGGGTGTGGGTAATCACGAGCAAAATGCCCTGGCTCGTGGCAATTGAAACATCGAAGCTTTCCTTTGTTGAATCCAACCTTCTTGTCAGCACTCATTCCCCAATTATTCTTCCCTGTCTTTTTGGCAAACTGTTTTGCCCTAAATACAGCCATGGGCAATTTGCCATGTGATGTCCATTTCCTCAACATCCTCTGGATGGATTTGATCAAGATCTGCAAATGACAATTGAGGAGGAAGTTCCCCAGCTACAAGAGCATTGTAGCAATTCACAAGCCCTGCTGCAAAGACAAGGTTTTCATCACCCTCCTTTCCCTTTAGTGAAGAAGCCACATTAGAGGATGAAACATTTTGGGTAGATGTAATAGGCTGGCCTTGTGGGTAAGGAATGACCGGTGCAGAGGAAGATGAACCTGCAGAAGTATAGGAGAAAGAAGAGAGAGCATTATTAGCTGAAATGCCAAGATTGGCAGATGAGTATGAGTTCACATAATTGATCTCTCGCTGCTTGTCATCAATATCACACGCTTTGATGACAGCCATCACTTCAGCTAGGGAAAGGCGATTAAGATCCTTAGTCTTCTTGATTACTGCTACATTCATGTCCCAAGATTTTGGGAGTGCATTTAGTAGCTTCTTATTAATTTCTGACTTTGTATAGAAAATCCCTGCCACAGTCATCTCAGTGTTGAGAGTTGTAAATCTCTGCAGTTGAGCTTCGAGAGTCTCTCCAGGAACATAATTAAACATATTGAAGCGTTGTCTCAGCATATCTTGGCGACTTTCCCGCATGTCTTCATTTCCCTCATATACTTCAATGAGAGCTTCCCACAGAGCTTTGGCAGAAGTATACTCTCTGAATCCTTGAGCAATGTCTGGAGATAAAGCCATAGTCAAAATGGCCAATGCCTTTTCTTGTTCTTCCACACTCTCAAAGTCTTCATCAGTGTAGTTTTCGATTGCCTTGTCGACCACCTTTCCCCCAACTGTAGTGGTGATTTTGACTGGATCCTTTAAAACACATTTCCAAATCTTAAAGTCTTTCATCTTTATATACTTCTCAATTCTATATTTCCACTCGGGGATACCATCAGCTGACATAAGTCTTGGAATTCGCGTGGTTGTACCCATCACAACATCAAGCTCTTGGTATTGAGTTGAATTTTGTGTATCCATATTTTTAAATATTATTACTAGAAAATTTTAAGCTTAGGCAGTAAACACTAGGCCGTAAACTCCCGGCCGTAAACTGGAGTTTACGGTCAAAAATTATTTTGTTTTTAAAACTAACTCAAGAATTAATTTCAATTTATAAAATTAACTGACTTAGCCGTAAACTCTTAAGCCGTAAACTCGTAGGCCGTAAACTCGAGTTTACGGTCCAAGTATACTTGTTGATTTAAACTCCGAAAAATAATGGTGTAAATTTCGATTAGCAGAAAATCAATTTTTCGTGAATGCTTTAGTTTACGGTCAATGAAATTCAAATAAAAAGTTCGATTTTTATTTTTAAAACACAACTCAATTAAATCCCATAACTAATATGTGATTACGAAGGCTTGAATGATGTGAAAAACTATCGTTTTCGAAGAATGCAGTTGTGGCCGTGAAGAGGAGTTTACGGTCGTAAACTAAGGCCGTAAACTTCCAGAAACTTTGATTTCGACTGAAATAAATCTCTCTATACTGCAGTGAATGTCGATTTAGTTGAAAACGCAGCTGTTGAACGCCTTTGACACTGGTCTAGCTCCGATACCAATTGTAAAGTCCCGAAAAATAGATCTACCAATGATCAAAGATAATAACAGATGCAAACACGAATTAATAAACAAATAAAGAGCAAAAGACCAAGCTTGCATACGCTTTAATACAATAAAACGTCTGATACAACTTGGAAGTATACGAGAGCATCAACAACCCATAATGACTGACACAACTCGCTATTTAAAGACCTGACTAGAGACCGTAAGGTGTTTACGGCTGTAAAGAGTTTACGGCCGTAAACCCATTCTGACCGTAAACACAACACAAATCACGAACAATTACATATCTACTGCTATCTACGACTATGCCTAGACCAAACCATTTTACAGGGTCTTTCAGCATGTGAACCATATGAGTGTTATAGTGCTTAAAACACAACACTTAGGCCCTTGAGTATAGTGAGGAGAACTCACCTCACACTGCTAAAGTCCCACGGACAAAACCCTTGTTGCTGGATGACAGATTCCCAAACTGTCAACATCAAAACAACACCCAATTAATAATTGGGTTCCAATACATAACCATAAGTCCATGCTTGGGGTAAAAAGACTACTTTACCCCCAACTTAGTTTCATTCAGGCCCAAGGCCTAAAAGTTAACCAATAAACCAAAGCCCAAAATATGGCTCAATTTTCCAAATTGGGCCCAAACCCCTCACATAGTCTTACCTTAAGGCCCAACCATTTATTCTAGTCCAAACACGTGGCATTCCAATGGTCCAATATCTCATAATCATCAAGGCCCAATTAAGGCGCACTTATGGCCCAATTTTCCAAATTGGGCCCAAGCCTTTCCAATGGGCCTTATCCTAAAGCACATCCAAATATTCTAGTCCATATACTTGTTCTTGGATAGCCCATCAATAGCCCAATCACCAAAGCCCAACTCAAGGCCTAAACGAAATTAGGGTTTTCACATAAAATGACGATTTGGGTTAAGTGTTCTTACTTAACCCACTAATGAATTAATCCATTTAGTCCATCATTCTACTAGGTAAATCATATGGAGTGATCGGGTGTAATTTATAGTTCAATTCCAATGGCCCAAACGTGGGTCCCGATAAGTCCAAACCAACAAATCCAAAATTAGGGTTTTCTAAACCCTAATTAGGGTTTCCAACCCAATCGCGTGCCCAGTAGTAAAATGGTTAGGTTTCTAGGTCAATTATGGCTTCATTAGGTCAATTAGGGTTAAATAAGTTGGGCACCACCCACTACCGCCTCGGATAGTGGTGGTCAACGGTGGCTCACATCGGTGGCCACCACCTCGTGGTCGTGGTTATGATTTTTGGCTAAATATGTCCAAGCATCCCAAAATAACAATCACACACACTCAAAAGCACACAGCCACCCAAGGTGGTGGCTGGTGGCGGCAGAATGGCGATGTGAGGTGGCAACCACCACCTCACGGCAGTGACGGGTTGTTTTCCTTGAATAATCCACCCGTACAATGTACATAAAATATTACACCAAAACATACCTAAATACACAATAAACACATACCCAACGCCACCCTCGTGGTGGTAGAAGGTGGTAGAAGGTGACAGCCACCACCTCTCGGTGGTGATGGGGGCTTTTATCGTGAAGTTTGGCCAAGCAACAAATGTCCACAAACTGAAATATGTATGTCTTTGTTTGAAAGCTGAACACAACCACCTACCTGCATATGGTGACGGCGGCGACACAGAATGGCGGGCAGCAACAACGGCTAACGACGGTAGAAGGAGTTGGGACGTTGCACCAATGAAGCGACGACGAGTTGACCTTGCAAACGACAGCATCGCTAGCGGTCGGCGGCGCTGCACTATGGAAGGAAGGTGGCAGAGAAGAAGTGTGGTCCAATACGAGCAACAACAGCCTCCACAACTGAATCAACGACGAGCGACGGCTCTTCGTCTTCATTAGCAGCAGAACGACACCAGTGGCTTCTCGGTGGTTAATAACGGGTGCTCCGGCTTCAACAGGTAAGGAGGTGGCGTCGGAAATCGTCAAGGAGGGGGTGGCGGCTGAAGGAGTCTCTTAGGGTTAGGGTTTCAGGACAAGGTGACGGGTTATATGCCCGGTCACTTTGCAACTTCTCCCATATTTACAATTTCAGTCCTTCTTTATCAATTTCTTTCAAAATGAATCCAATATTTACCAAACACCCCTCCGCTTTAAGAATCTTTTGCGAAACTAATCCGGAAATACCCTTTTAATCCCGGAATTACACTTAGCCCTCCCCCCCCCCCCCCCCAAAAAAAAAAAAAAAAAAAAAACTAACTAACTTATGACATATTCAACCTTCCTTCTCTTTTTCTTTCAAATTAAATCCAAATTTACCCAAATAGGCCCTCCTCTATAAAATATTTTCAATATAAGTCTAAAAACTACAAAACGAGCCCAATTAATTATCCTTTAGCCATATGTTCAAGTATTCTTTACACTACGAAGCCCGAAAGCACTCTTTAGACCTCCAAAACAAATTATAATTCCAATTACAGACTTTTTCACTAAACTCTTTATATATATATATATATATATATATATATATATATATATATATATATATATATATATATATATAGAAATAAAATAATACTTAAAACATATCTTCGGATTTTAGGGTTTGTCTTTGAAACGGGGTTTTACAATTATTATACTTATTAATGAGATTATGTCCTATCAAACCTGTTTGGCTAACAACCCTCCACCACACAGGAGAGTGGACACCTATTCAACGACCATTTTATTGGCTGCTTCCATATATCAATTTTATAGCATGGTTTCGTGAATGATGTGTACTAGCGATTTGACTAACTTGACTTATACATATAGTAATTAACTTTTAATAATAATATATAAGGTATATTTAAAAAACTTTTCAAAATATGAGGTTTAAATATTAATTATTTAAATTAACTATTTTAATAATTAATATTAAACCATTTATGATTTATCTCTATATTTTAATTAACTAATTAATTAAATTAATTAAATTATTATGGGTTAAATAATTATTTACAATTAACCAATTAATAAAATAATTCAAATTTAATCTTAATCCAAACCCCCTAATTTTCGAAAATAGGGTTTGAGCTTATCAAGTTTTAATTATTCAAAATTTAAGGCTTTCAAAACAACAATTAAGGAAACTAGATAAACCCTAAAATGGCTCCCTAATTTTCAAAAAAGGTCAAAGAGGCTAGGGTTTCAAGAACCCTAGCAAATTTTAAAAAATCTAAGGGTAGAGGCTAGGGTTTCAAGAACCCTAGCAATTTTCGAAAAATGCCTTCTTTAGGGTTTAATTTCTATAAACCCTAATTTTGATATATTTAACATTATGCAAGATCAACTGAAAACAATGGCTCTGATACCACTGATAAGTTTTATAGGTTACAAAAAAATATGTGGCGAAAAAACTTAACCCTAACTTCACATGTAACCTATTGGATCTAAGTTTTCTCTATTGATTGCAACAAACAATTGAACATCAAGAACCCTATGAATACTCCACTATTTTTGAAATTCATAAAGGGTTTTAGGGTTTACATACTTTTTGATTATTGTAGTAAATAATCAAACAATTCCTTATTGAACAAGCTTCAAAAAGTAAGCACCAAAAATCTCGTGTCTCTAATGGTTTGTACCCAAAACCTAGCAATTGAAGACTTGAGGGGAGAGAGGATGGAAGAGGTGATTTTCGGCTTTCTCTTCTTGAGGAGGAATGTCCGAAATTATGAGCCTCGAGGCTGCTTATATAGCTGAACAAGGAAACCCTCGATAACCTTAATTTGAATATAATATTAATATCTCAAATTAGGTAATTATCCACATTCCTACTTATCCTTAAAGATTAATCTAGAAACCTAATAAGGCTTCAAATTTTCGCTCATCCCTAGATTATTCTAGAATGTTTCTCTTGTTCAACTATTAAACAATGACAACTTTGGTCCTTGCACTTTCAAATTATCCAATTAATCTCAAAATCAAATCCAGTTAATTCATGATCAATTATCAATTAAATAATACTATTTCCAATTAACATATTAAAATCATAATATATCAATAAATTATTTATTTATATTTATTAATCTTAAAATAAACCAATAAATTAACATCTCTTTCCAAAAGTCATTATGTTAATTACTAGTTTTGAGGGCAACCCAAAGGAACTTTGCTTTTAATTCAAGTCTATACCAATTTAGTTATTGTCTTAGACACCTAATCCAACAAGTTTCATCTCTAGTTGGATGTTGTTGCTGTCCCATATCCATGGTGGCCTCAGGTGTATCCAACAATCTAAATTCTTTAATGATTTAAACCTAGATCATCCCTTGTGCCATGTTGTCTTTTTTTGTTCATCTAATAACTTAAGATTAGATTGTAAATACCAAGGTAAAATTTGTGTTATGCAAAACACCAAGGTCAAATCAAATACATCTCAGGCAAAAGATCGAAAAATATATGTATATTATCAACTAGTTGTGAGACCCATGTATTACATGGGTTAATTTAAAAAAAAGTTAAATATAAAAGTCAAAATATTTGAGAACTTTGAATTTATAAGAAAATAAGAAAAATAATGAATTATTATAATATAAATGTTTTTTATCTTTCAAATTTAAACAAATAATTTAAATGAATAAAAGAATTTACTGAGCTTTAATTTTAGAATTTTGAAATTAAAAAGTAAGTTCATTAATGAAATTGATTTTTTTTTTGAAACAACAACGATTTTATAACAACCCCAACCTTCCAGCAAGGAGCTAAAGAAAGGAAAAGGGCAAGGAACAGTTACAAATACAACACATACACATAAACGCCACAGAAAGGGAAAACAATGATAAGTACGCAACTACACATCAGAGCTTGGCAAATGGGGACATAGTTCATTCCTCCCAGGCTATAGAACCACATTTACTCCTGCTTTTACTCCAGAGATGCACCATAGAAATTATCCTATCAGCACATTGTGAGGGACTATAAAAAACATTGTTAAAGGCTCTCTCATTCCGAAATTTCCAGACCCCCCATAAGAGACCATAACACACTGCTCTGAGTTTATCTCTGCGCCTAACATTTTGTCCCCAATTATTGATGAATTCATGTAGTTCAATCACTGAATGAAAATCTGTAATGGGAATACCACACCACCGAAAAAGTATCTCCCTGATAGTAACCACATGGGGACATGAGATGAGAAGGTGATCTACATCCTCTTTTTCATTAATGCATGCACTACAAAAATTTGTGAGAGTCTCTACTCCGCGTTCCCTGAGAGCCGTTAGCGTTGGTATCCTCCTTTGAATCGCCCTCCAAATGAAGCAATTGACCTTAATGGGCACGACATTGGACCATGTGAAGTCAGGTAATTGTATATGGGGCTCACGCATTTTATCAATTGCTCTTCTCAATGCCCCTACAGTGAATCTACCATCTGCATCTAATTTGCTATGCCAAACATCCATACCTTCTGATAGTTGCACTGACTCCATCTCATTCATAAATTGAGCAAAACCGGTTGTCTGAATCATGATTGCAGGACTCCCAGTCCAATGTCCCATAAATTTGCCATCAAAGAATCTTTCCGCCACTGCACAATTTTTCCTCTGTTCGAAATTGTAAAGCTCCGGATATTTTTGTCTTAGTTGGAACTGATCTAACCAGATATCGGACCAAAATGACGTGTTATCCCCATATTTTATACTAATATCAAATATGTCTCTCTAATCCATCTTGTTCCTGTTTAAGCCTTTACTTATCAACGCTATGTTGTGCCAAACACCGGGAATATTTCTATTTGCAATGTAGTCATGTGGCTTGTTGATTAAGTTATGTATGCTGACAACAATCCTCCTCCAAAGAGAGTGATTTTCATGTTTTAAACGCCACCACCATTTCACTATCAAGCCCACGTTTAATGCTCTAATGGATCCAACACCGAGACCTCCTGCAGATTTTGAAGCAATTACCTTTTCCCAACTGACCCAGTGTATTTTCCGTTTGTCTTCATCACCACCCCATAAAAATCTTCTTCGGATACTCTCCAACTTTTCAGTCACAGCCAAAGGTGCAGGAAATAGGGAAAAGTAATATGTGGGCAAGTTTCCAAGAACAGAGGAAAGTAGTGTGAGCCTACCCCCAAATGAGAGTGCCTTAGATTTCCATTTGGATAACTTAGATTGGAATTTTTCTACGATGGGAGCCCAATTTTTTCTGAGATTCATATTGGCTCCTACGGGAACCCCTAAGTATGTGAATGGCATGAGACCAACTTCGCACCCTAGAATTCCCGCCCAATTGTTAACTTCACATTCCGGTGCCCCAATACCGAAAACTCAAGACTTTTGAAAGTTTACTTTGAGCTCCGAAGAAACGTGGAAGCATTTTAGGATGCGTGTTAGGTTCTTTAGATTCCCTCTATCCCATTCACCGACAAACAGTGTGTCGTCCGCGTAGAATAAATGAGCGAGTAACGGACCCCCGTTTGGAAGTTGAACCCCATTGAAGATGCCTTTATCTCGAGCGGCTTCCAAAGCTACATTCAGACCTTCCATGGCTATGATGAATAGGAACGGTGATAATGGATCGCCTTGCCTAACTCCTTTGGAAATTTGGAATTCATCGGTGGGAGAACCATTGATTATCACCGAGGCACGAGACGAATGCAAGCAACCACGGATCCATGATCTCCATTTGGAACCAAACCCCATTTGATCTAATGTGTTATCCAAATACTCCCAATTAACCGAATCAAACGCCTTATCGAAATCGACTTTGAATAGTAAGATCTTTTTCTTTGTTTTCTTTGCCCATGAGTTTAACTCATTGATCACCAAGGGTCCATCAAGTATATTGCGCCCTTCCACATAGGCTGATTGCACATCCCCAATGATTCCACCAATGACTTTCTTAAGTCTTGTTGCAAGTAGTTTTGAGATGATTTTGTAAATGCACCCGATTAGACTGATAGGTCTATAATCAGAGAGAGATGTTGGGTCCTTAACCGTTGGTGCTAATGTGATGAAAGAAGAGTTGCACCCGCGAGCTAGGGTACCATATTTGTCAAAATGGAATACACATTTCATCACATCATCCTTTAGAGTTTCCCAAAACGCTTTAATGAACTTGAAATTGAATCCGTCCGGACCTGGGGCTTTGTCACTACCACATGCCCACACCGCTGCTTTTACTTCTTCAATAGAGAACGAAGCTTCAAGGCCAATAGCGTCCATCATAGACAGTGTTTTGAAGTAAGGGCTAACCAGCTTGGGTCTAGTATGATGCGTTTCTGTGAACTTGTTTTGAAAGAAGCGAAGTACCTCGGCTTTGACTTCTGTCACCGAATCAACCCACACGCAGGTGAAATTTATGTGAAATTTATTATTACATTTATTACATTAAAATATTATGTGAAATTTAATGAAATAGAAAAACTTAGAGGTGGCAATTGATGACACGACACAACAAAAATACACGACACGAAACGAAATTGGGACGAAATTGAAATTCGAATTCGTGTTTGTGTCAAGTATAAAAAACACGATGTCGTGTCGTGTTCGTGTTCAAAATTCGACACAAAATTGACACGATTTAGCATTTTTCAGTCATGTTTTTCATGTTTGTCATGTTATGTATGATTAGGTATTAATTAAATAAATTAATTGTTATATTATATCATCTTTATTGTGTCGTATCATGTTTGTTGTTTTTTAATCGGTTCGTTTTTGTGTTGGTTGAAAAAAACACGACATCATGTCGTGTCATGCTCGTGTTACAAAAAAACTTTGTCGTGTCGTGTCGTGTCAGACAAAAACACGACACAATGGCCCGATTTGCCACCCATAGAAAAACTCATAAAATGACATATGGAAAAAAAATTAATTCAAAATAACCACAAAATGACATTTGACAAATTGAATGAGAGTGTGACAAATGACAAAAAAAATCTTTATTTATTAGAGAAAATATTTACATGTTTGAAATAATAAGTAATTATGGAACTCTTGACTATATTATCTTATCTAAACCCCAACTTTAGAACATAACATAATGGATTCTTTCCTTAAAATTTTCACTCCCGAGAACCTCGAAGCATTTAAATCAATGTGATGAATATGTTCGATACGTATAAGAGCAGATTTCCTGGAATATTTTTGCTTGAATAAGTTTATTGTGGTAACATTATTTTTGGGAGAATCACAAGTTCATGGTGTCCACAAACAATAACATGAAATTGTTCGATTTGAAAAAAAACACTAATGAATTATTAAAATCAAACACAATTGATGATGTAGTAGCTTTGGTGCCACGTTAACACCCAATTCCAACTCTGGATGATAATCGGTAATTGGAAGGGTCCCACTAAAATGTTCAACGTTTGAACAAAATTGTAAAATGTGATTTTCAATTTAGAACAAAAAACTATAATACCAAAACCGATTTTTTTTACTTACATGGTGTTTTTCATACAATTTCCAAAAGTCGATCCAAAACCAATGATATTAAAAATTCAAAACTCCAAAACCCATTGTAATCAATTTATCTTTAGAAAATATACCATGATAATAAATATTTACGATTTATATTTTTTTGAAAGAGATTTACGATTCATATTGTTTACATAGCAAAACACTATAATAAATTTCTTAAAGTATTATGTGTATACTAAACACCGCATACGTTCATTCATGGTCTCGTCAGTTTAAAACTAAACTCAACCAGTTAAACACAAGATTCGGTAAGATTTTACGAATACAATAAGATTTTGTATCAGGTTCTTATTTATGTGCGAAAAACATGAACAAACACTTATTAACGAGGTTGGTTTCAAAACAATTGTTTAACCAATTCATCTTTTAAGTTTTTTTTATCTGATTTAAAACTTTTAAAACTAACGGGTATGGTGTCTAACAATCTCTCCGCATTTAATCTCATATCCACTCGATGCATTTTTATGTTGATATAATTATGTGGTGTAATCTAATGCCTCAACATTTGTCAATTTTGTTTGTATCTATGACTTTAATAACTATGCATCAAGATATAGAGTGTCATTGTCATTTGAATTTAAGGTGCATAAATATATCGCCACCTAAAGATACCTACAAAAAAACCGTAGTTATCGAGGGACGATGTTTGCTGTCGACATTAAAACCCTAGTAGAATGCCGACGGCATACACGTCTACACTACCACACCACTCAGCCTAATTCAATTTTTATCATTTTTATAATTTAGGAAGTTTGTAAGCAAAATGCAAAAGAAATTTTGAGAGAAAAGGTGAAATAGAAATAGAAGTAGAAGGTAGATGGAGTACGTGGCATTATGGGGTGGCAAGTTGCGGCCTCCCCATTGGATGGCGAGCTTAAAGAAAAAGCCCTTATAAATCGACGCGGCGGCTAAAATGTCCTAAACTCAAACGACAAACACGCACACTTCTCTTCTCCCCCAAATTTCTCATACATAAATATGAAATTGGGGCAAATTTCTTCAAAATTGAATCTCTGTTTTTGATCTAATTTCGGTTACTTTTGTCAAAATCCAACCATGTCAACGGAGGAGCCACCGTTCTCCACCTCGGCCTTGTCAGCGCTTGATAAACCACTTCATCAGCTGACTGAAGACGACATTTCTCAGCTCACTCGCGAAGACTGCCGCCGGTATCTCAAGCAAAAAGGTGCACTTCGCGACGCTTGTTCTTTTCGTTTCTTGGAGGCGTTTTTTGCGTTTGTGTTTGAATTTTGCTTATTTGATGTACGTACAGGGATGAGACGGCCGTCGTGGAACAAATCGCAGGCGATCCAGCAAGTAATTATGCTAAAAGCGTTGCTTGAACCGGCACCGGAATCCGGAGATGGTAGCCGGAAGCTCTACATTACTTCACGGCAACAACAAACCCCAACCACTCGTGTACGTTTCACCGATATCATTATCTCCACTCGTTTCCCTAATTATTTTTTAAATTAATTGTGAACGCTAATATAATATTGTTAACAAAGTTACTGACATGCTTATACTTTATGCTTTTGTATATTATATTACTATTTGATCCACGATTACTTTACTGTGTTACCTGCTAACTTTGATTAATTATATAAAACTATCAAATGTAGGTCCAAAATGGAACAAGTGCGGATACGGAGATCTCTCTTTCAGCGGAAGAATCAGTTCCAGGTCACCGCAATGATACAGAGAAGTCTGATTTTTTGGGTGATAATGATTCTGCTCCTCCTGGGTAACCTCTCAAATCATTTTATCGCTATCTAATGTAGTGAGTATACATGTTTCATGATTGATGCCCTAATTTGATAAGAAAGGCTTTTTCTCTTTTGCCCATTGTCATTATAAATGAATTTGGTTTAAGCTCAACATCATTACCCCCCTAAACATGACTTTCTTGTATAATTTGTATTGCTCCTTTCATATATATTGCATTTTGGTTGATGATGCATATACGAATTTGGATTAACCTATTACAAGTTTGGGGTGGGGACTGTTACATATACAATTATACATCGGTAAAGCCTGCATCTATAGAAATGTTAAATTAATGATAGAAATGTAGTTTAGAGAATCAAGTTATTTAAGTTGAACTGAGGTTGTATATCCTTAATGAGACTTCAAGAAGGTGTTATTCAATCTCTTTCTCAGGGTATCCACTACCTATATTTTGGCTTATTGTATGTGATGGAAGTTAAAAACTTGACATAACAAGGTTTTAACTGACTAACGATAAACATCATAATATAAGGTTCTTGCATGTACAATCACATCAAGTAATCGAATACTTTATGACTTTACCCCAAACTAAGTGGGAGTAGGTTGAATAAAACTCTTCAGCCAATTAGTACTCTACAACATAGTGGCTCTAATAGGGATGTTACATTTGGTGTCATCTGACTAACAGTTACCCTTTTTCTAAGTGTGGCCCATTACTATTGAAAGGAAGTAACAGTTGACCTAATATATTAGTGTTGCCTTTTTTGATTTACCCTATTTATGACTTTTCCAACTATAAACTATTAAGTGGTTTGTACATTAGCATTTCCGGAAGATACATCTATAATTGTTTTCCATCTTTATTGATGCCTGAATAATCAACTGCTCAAATCCAGCTTACAAACCCTCACATAAATCGTAAGATTGACCTATGAGATAAAATAGGGTATATAAACCCTATTTATATACCCTGTATTTATTCATATATTAATCAAAACTGGAAGACAAAGTTACTTAAAATTTATCAGAAAATGAGTAAAGTTATAATTGAATCTTCCAGGATTGGTGGTGTGATAGAGGAGGCAAAAGGACAGATGACAATATTTTATAGTGGGAAGGTGAATGTGTATGATGATATCCCAGCTGATAAGGTATATATATTATATAATATCTTATTATGCGAAATCAGGTTGTAATTAGTTTAATTAATGTCAATGTCAGTAACTGAGTAATTTCATTTCAGGCACGTGCCTTATTGCAGCTTGCTGCAAGTCCTCTTCAGTTTCCTCATGAAGATCCAGTTGATGGAAACATGTTGCAACAACCTCAAAACATCAATCTTCCAATCTTGCAAACAGGTACAAAAAAAAAAAAAAAGTATCATGTATTTCACCCTGAAACAAGAAGTAGTATTACTAAGTTCAGTTGACTTATGCAGTGAGAACGACTGATAACTATCGATTGAACAAAGAGGAAAGCAGCATATCGCGTGAAGAAATCTCTGGTAAATAAATATACCAAAATTGACCTGTAAATGATGTTTTTCTGCTTTTGACAATTTTGTGATTAAATTTTGAAAGCTGAAGGTTCAGCAAGCAGAAAAGCATCGGTGCAAAGATATCTGGAGAAGCGGAAAGATAGGTAATATCTTGAATTCTATACATGGGTAAATCCGTCATATTTTTCTGACATATCTGTTAGTTAAAGGTTTAAGAGCAAGAGAAAAGGAGGAGGAACGTTTGATGTTTACATAAACAGTCAACAGATTAATGAGCAGTCAAGCAGGAGCACCACCTGCTCACCACCTCCGGTCAGACCACCCAACACCCCTAACCGCTTTAGCTAAATTTAATGCGCCACCTATGCATACCACAACTCTCTCTCTGCCATCCTTGCTGACCAAAGGTAAAACAACTTTTCCAATTTTATGTCATCTAGCTTTTACCAAATACCAAATCATATTTATTTTATTTAATAAAAGTGATTTCAAATTCAACTTGTTGTGTAGGCCGTTTTTCCTTTGAAGATGACGAAGGATGTGATGTGAGGACTTTAAGAATTCGTTAAAGGTAAATATATTCAACTTAATTAAGATATGGTAGGCATCAAGTAGAATATGGAGATTAATTTGTAGTTTGAAGCTTTTAAAAGATGTTAGGATTTTGAGGTGCTTGCTTGCTTTTGTAGTACTCTGCTACTAGTCTTTGACCTTTGTTGTTGTATGTTATGTTCATGGGGGGCAATGGTTTTGTAAGAATGAATGTTGCTGGTTGCTTAAGGCGTTTAAAACTTGAGAGTTGAGACTTTTCTGAATGGTAAATACTACATATTTTATGACATTTATGTTTTACTTTCATCTTCTTCAATGAGACAAACAAAAATTACAATTTTTGTCTTATTGATACCACTCTTAGTCTAATGCATACCAGGGATGAAAACCGTAACAAAAAAAAAATACCATAAAGATGGAAAAGTAATTGTGAATTAAATGGAAAAGCGTTTAAAATATATATATATATATATATATATATATATATATATATATATATATATATATATATATATATATATATATATATATATATAACATAAAACTGAATCGAACTTAAGTTTGATTAAGTCATAGTTTAGCTTTATTGGTTTGGATCGAGGTTTGCATATTTTAAAATATCTGTAAAGAGAATAAGTTGGGAGGCCTTAAACACCTAAATCGTGTTGCAGACAAGTTTTAAACGTTGATGGAAAGTGTGCACACTGCACACTAGTCCCTACCCCATGTGCCATGCGGATTGTGTGGATTTGTGGGGTGTTGCTGAGTTGGGCCACGCTTGTATCTTGGGCCCAGATGGTTGTTGATACCTGTTTATGTTGCTCCCTGTGAGTTCACTTGGGGAGTTGGGGTGTTTAATCAAGTTAATTTAATTATGTTGTATCACTATTTGGGATGAAACGACGACAGAGAAGGCAATATAAGTCTACATTTTAATTGTCATTGATATTCATGTTAAGGAAAACCAATTTAAATTAAATAAAAATAATCTATACATCTTCATATATGGTATTATAGGAAAGATCTCGATTAAAAAAATTGTTGATGTTTTATCTGGAATCTATAAAAGAAATTTTTTATCTTTACATGCACACACCATTAGTGATTTAACATGAATATTTATCCTCCTTAATAAATAAAGAGTTTTTTTTGCCACTTGTCACACTCTCATGCATTATGCCACATGTAATTTTATCATAATTTTGAAATATTTATTTTCCACTTGTCATTTACTTCATTTATCATTATTGAATATATATTATTAATTTAGTTTCTATAAATTAAACATACCATAATAACTATATTAATTTCAAATTTTAAATTTCAAATTTCAAATTTCAAATTTCAAATTTCAAACTTCAATTTCAATTTTAAATAAATTTACAATTGAAACCTTTGTATTAAAATTTTGTTATAATTAACATATTTAATACACGAGTCTGACAACTAAACGCATAATTTTAATTTAATTTTTTTCATTTTTTTTAATTTATACTTATTTGAAATTCAAATAAAACTTGCTGTTTAATCATTTTTATTTAATATTTTGTTTTAATCATTTTTATTTAACATTTTGTTTTAATCAACCCGTATATTATACGGGTATCACAACTAGTTTATGAATAAAGTCGTAAAAGGGTGTGCATTAAATGGTTGTACATTGCGTATTCAAAGATTGTGCTTAAATTGCGCCTATCCTATCGTAGAAGTATGTGCATGGAAATCAAAACGAAGAACCGATATGATATTTTTGTACTGAGCATTAATGGATTTATATGTCTTGAAGATTTAATTGGTAAGTATAACGCTTAGGTGTTTTAGTATACATAATACATTGTCATTAAGGGTAAAATAAAGTCTCCAAATACGTATTCAAATGGATGTAAATTTTAAGGCTTGAAATATGTATAGAAACTAGAGGCATGTCCAAAATGTATGATTATCATCAATGACAAAAAGGCGAAGTACGAACGTACAATGTCATTCATTCATATAAGGTCGTGGTTGGATGCTTAAATTGGTATTAAGTTTCATCAAGAAAATGTACGTTTGCAAGGAGGATTTAAGATTCAAATATGACAAAAGAATGTCCTATCCTAATCAATTAAAATCTAGAAAAATATTGTACAACACTCGCCAGAACAATGTACAAAAAATGAAGCAAAAATGTATAAAACTAATGCTTCAGACAAAAAAATGTATAAAACTAATGCTTAGAAACGTTGTAAACGAAGTTTTTGTTTTAAATAAATATAAAATTTTAAAATCCACGTGGCTGGTAATCCAAATAAACAATGTAATTGTTAATAGGGGTAGTTTTGTAAATTCATCCATACCTCAATTATACAATTCGATTATGGGACTTTGAATAATATTTGGTTATCTATCAATTCCACTTAAATGAGCCATTTATTTCTATTATAGTACTGTTTTTAAAAGGTGACGAGGCTACGTTCTAAAAACACTGTTTTTTTGTTGAATATGTATGGTATAATTAAATTCTCATTTTTGTTGACGTTTAGTTGCTTTTTATACATAATTTATCATCAAACTTTTTCTAGTGTTTTAGAAAATACCATTATAACTGGATTTAGCGGTTCTGGCAACTTTGACGTATCCGACGAGTCTCCGACAATACATGAGTTTTCCGGCCCTTTTTGAGTTTTCTTAACCATCTTTGAATTTCTCAGTCAAGACGAACACACACACATACACATACACACACTCCTCTCTCTCTCTCTCTCATGAAAGCACACAATTTTTTGAATATACTATTTTCCGGGTTACGGATCAAATTTGAACCAATGTCGAGTTTTTTTCCTGGGTTTATACCTTAAGAACACAACAACACACACAAGAATCTCATACACATGAAATATGAACTCGGAACACATTCAAGAACAAAGTACATTCAAGAACAAAATAACACACAAAAACACATAAGAAATCTAGATTCTAGTTTAAGAACTCTAAATAAATTTCGGGTTTTAAATTAGATTTTGGATTTTAAAGCTTGAAGTGAATCAATCTTGTATAATTCACAAGAATACATGTACACATTGAAGCTTGAAGCGAATAGGGTTTTGAAGTGACTCGACCTTAGATATGGAAAATGTGGGTTTTGATTTCTCAAATGCAATAAGATTTAAGGTTTTGTTGGACGATGAAAATGAACAAAGTTTATGGGTTTTTGGACGATGAACAAGATGAAGATGTTCAACAGATGTGGGTTTTTTAGATCCCACACAAACACACATCTGCTTGTCTTCCAGATTCAATTTTAGACGCATATTCCTGTCCTTCCATTCGATTTCACATCCATACTTGCTTTCAAATTTATCACTCCATTGATGAAATCGATTTGGAGTGGTTGTGTCTTTAAAGGTTTATTGATCTGTAAAATGGATGAACTACAAATTATGGGGTTAAAGTACATCCATGTCAAATTTTTTACTGCCAAGAAGTCACAAAAAAAACTCGTTTGATCGAAGACTCGTTAAAGAAGATGACTAGAGAGTCGTCGGAGATGAGAAAATCACTGAAAACCTACAATAACAGGTCATAATGGTATTTTGTGAACATCTACAACAAGTTAAACGATAAATTATGTATAAAAATAACTAAATGTGAACAAAACCAATAGTTTGTTACTCTCCTGGGTCATTTTTCAAATATGTATCTATTGAATAAATACATTGGATGATAAGAAAATTAATTTCAAAATCCAAAGTAACTTTACAAAAATCATTTAGCGAAATGAGTAGATACAAAAATCATTCCAGATCTTATGTGGTTTTAAACGGGAACTCGGGTGAAGAATTCCAGTTGTATAAAGGGTTGAGGCAGGGAGATCCTATCTCTTCTTTTATTTTTATTATTATCATGGAAGGTCTTCATGTGGCTATGGAAGATGCAATAGCCAATGGTATTTTTATGGTGTCCCATTGGGAACATGTGATCTTCGTATTTATCATCTTTTCTATGTAGATGACACGTTCTTTATGGGGGAATGGGATGAGAGGAATGTGCATAATCTTATTCAAATTTTACGGTGTTTTTATATGGTGTCGGGTTTGAAGATTAATCTCTCCAAATCTAATTTATTAGGGGTTGGAATGGCCTTTCCGAAAATCATCTCTATGGATTCTATTACTGGTTGTTCTCCGGCTGCTTTCCCGTTTTCTTATCTTGGTGCTCCAGTGGGTGGATTTATGGTGCGTGTCAAATCTTGGGATGTGATTATAGATCGATTTCGTAAAAGACTTTCTTCTTGGAAGATAAAGCTTCTTTACATCAGTGGCAGGTTAACTCTTATTAAATATGTTTTCGGAAGTTTAGGTATTTACTACTTTTCCCTTTTTCAGAGTTCCTGCTACTGTTTGTAAGTTGTTAGAGTCTCGTAGAGTTCATTTTTTTGGAGGTATGGATGATGAGCATAGACATATACACTGGGTGAAGCGGAAGACTATTCTCAATTTGCGAGATAATGGTGGGTTAGAAATTAAGGGCTTGGATGCTTTTAACATGGCCTTACTTTATAAATGGAGGTGGAGGTTTGCTCTTGAAGGTGATACTTTATGGCTTCGGCTTATAAAGTTCTTATATGGTAAGGATGGTGGTTTTTTGAATGGTCCCCGAAAAAATTTGGGTGGGGGCGTTTGGCATAAAATCATTGGCTTTATTAATCAACTACATGAAAGGGGTGTGGTGGATAAGAATTTGATGAATATGGTGATTGGGGATGGCACTGCGATGTTTTGTTGGGAGGATGCTTGGTGTGGAGGAGTGATCCTGAAAGACATTTTTCCTAGACTTTATGTTCTCTCTGATTCTCAGAATGCTCTAATTATGGAGTTTTGGTCATCCTCTGGTTGGGATTTTAGTTGGCGACGTCCTATTAGGGGAGGAATTGAAACTTTTCAATTTCAAAGTTTATTGGAATTGCTTAGTTCTGTGGAGTTGGGATCTAAACTTGATAGATGGAATTGGGAGTTAGATAAACTCTGGAATTTTTTTGGTTAGTTCAACTAGAAGATACATTGATGCTTTTCACCTTAGTGGGTGGTATGGTTACCAGATGAAATAAGTTTATGTAATGCTTGGTCCAGGTATGAATTAATTCTAATTGTTTTTAAAATATTGGAAGGAACTCGACGAGTTGGGAGGATCCAACTCGACGAGTAGAGAGCTTTCCAGCCGCATAGATTGGAGGACATACTCGACGAGTTGGGGAGCCCCAACTCGATGAGTTGGCACTGGAAAGTAAAACCCTAATTTTTTGGGTATTGCACCTTATTTAAAGAAATTAACTCCTAGGACTGGCCTCCTTACCAGCCTCCTTGCCCAGAGAAAACTCTAGAATCACCTTCATCCTTGTTCATTGAGTTTTGAGAGTGTTTGAGTGATTGTTGAAGATTTTTGAAGGAGGTTTTGAAGAGAGAAGTATCAAGCTTGGAGGAGTGAACTTGGATCCAAAAACTCTACATCAAAGGCAACATCTCAGAGGTATAAAGTCATAACCTTGACATGTAGCTTATTAGATCTCATCTTTTGTAGTTTTGGGCTTGGTTTCGGGACTTTGGCTTAGATGTCCAAATAAAAGAGGTTTCTAGAGGTTGAAGGTGTAGATCTGGCCTCTATAAGACATGTAGAGGATTAAAGTTGCAAACTTTAATAGCCTCCATGTCCCATTCATGCAATATGTTCATTTTTAAGCCTAAAGTGGACCTTGGAGTGTGTTTCAAGCTTGCATGGATGTAAATTTAGAAACTTTACGTGCTTTGTCTACCCTTGGACATCAGATATGTAATTTAGAACGTTGTAGTAAGGGTTTGAGGGCTTAATGGGTCAAGACCTTCCTTAAAGGAACTAGGGTTTGGGTTTAGAGCTTATTGGGTGAACCTTGGGGGTAAAGCTGGAAACTTTACCCTTTAATACATCTCTAGGGATGTGGATCTGAAGTTTGGAACCATTGGATTCAAGGAAAAGGGATTAATGCATTAAGTGGGATGACAGATTGAAGAACTCGACGAGTTCACAGGGGAACTCGACGAGTTGGGTTGGGGTTACCCCGATTCTTTTGGAAAACGGAGAAAATCAACGAGATATAGGCAAACTCGACGTTTTGGGTCACGATATTGCGATTCTGACTTTGGGGTGGACTCGATGAGTTCGGTCAACTCGGAGCGTTGACTTTGACTTTGACTTTGACCTTGACCAGGATTGACTTTTAAAGGTTTGAAGGGTTGAGCTGTATCTAAGAAGTTGTTTATGATTAGGGAGGTGGCAGAGCTGATACTCGGAGTTTGGACCTATTCAGCTACAGTTCACGTTTGAGGTGAGTCTCCTCACCATACCAATGGGTCAGAGGCACCAAGGTCGGGCCATTACGTGTTTTGTGGTATACTAATTGATTATGTGGTACATGATATACTAGTTATCTTGTGATACTTGCATGGAAGACCCCGGGGGGAGCCTGTGGCACTTGGATGTCAGGCCATGTGGGGGTGCCCATGACATTCCAGGTAAAGACCATGGGGGTGCCCATGACACTTGGTTGTCAGACCATGTGGAGATGCCCATGGTATTCCTGGTAAAGACCATGGGGGTGCCGATGAAACTTGGTTATAAGACTATGTGCACGTGCCCATAGCATTCCAAGTAAGACCATAGGGGTGTCCATGGCATATAAATGTAAGACCCTTGGGGAGCCTACGACATCCGTATATGTTTGTATGCATGGCTTGTATGGTTGATATATTTATATGATTATGCGGATTGTGTGGGGTATGTTATGGGGAACTCACTAAGCGTTATGCAGACCGATGCTTGATCGCTCGGTCATTGTGTTGATAGATGACATCTTGGTATACTCCAAGACCAGAGAGCAGCACGAAGAGCAGTTCCGTGAGCTATTGGGAGTTTTAAGGTGAGAACGGATGTATGCCAAGTTCTTGAAGTGCGAATTTTGGTTGCGAGAGGTTCAGTTTCTTGGACACCTCGTTAACCAGGAGGGGATTTTGGTTGACCCGCCCAAGATTGAGGCGGTTATAAAGTGGGAGGTTTCGAAATATCCCTCGGATATCAGGAGCTTTTTGGGATTGGCAGGGTACTACCGGAGATTCATATAGGATTTCTCCAAGATTGCGGTACCCCTCACTCGTCTGACGAGGAAGGGGGTGGATTTCCGGTGGAGCCCTAAGCAGCAGACTGCATTTGAGACTCTGGGACAGCAACTGTGCGAGGCGCCAGTGTTGACACCCCCCGAGGGAGTTGAGGATTTTGTGGTGTTTTGTGATGCATCGATCATCGGATTAGGAGCAGTCCTCATGCAGAGAGGATGAGTGATAGCTTATGCTTCACGGCAGCTAAAGCCGCATGAGACAAGATACCTCACTCATGACTTGGAGCTGGGAGCGATGGTATTTGCTCTCAAAATTTGGATACATTATCTCTACGGGTCCGTTGTACCATATACACGGACCACAAGAGTCTGAGAAATATCATGGATCAACTGAACCTGAACATGAGGCAGCGCAGGTGGCTGTACGTAGTCAAGGATTATGACTGCGAGATCCTTTACCATCCGGGTAAAGCGAATGTTGTTGCGGACTCCTTGAGCCGCAAGTCGGCTGGATCTTCTGTTCCAACTGCATGTATGAGGATATCCGTGGAACTCCACTCGTGAGCTTGATTAGGTAAGCTCAAGTTGAGGGTATGCGACAGGAGAACTGGAAGCTTAAGAGAATCAGGGGAGAGAACACCCGATTTGTGCAGGATAGTTGGGGATTGTTGACCCGTTGTAGTTGGGTCTGGGTTTCGATGTCTGGTGGGTTCAGACAGATTGTACTGGAGGATGCTCATAAGTCTTGCTTCTCTATTCACTCGGGGCCACCAAGATTATATTGTAGACTCTATACGCATGTTGTTTGTTATGATATGGTTATTTGGCGTTGGTACTTTGGAGGAACTCACTAAGCTTCGGGCTTACAATTTTAGATTTTGTTTCAGGTACTTCTAATGATCGCGGGAAGGTGAAGGTGTAACACATGGTTCCTGGTACGTAATTAATTTCAAGTATTTTGGTATTCTACTCTGGGACCCGGCGAGTTGGAGGCCCATTTCGTCGAGTAGACTCGTCATTATTGTTGGATTAGTGTCTAAGTCCATAACTATTTTGGTATGTACTTGACCCGATGGTGCATGGTCCTTTTGGGTTGCCTTCACCAAAGCAACTTGATAGGATGAATTATGGAGAGAAAGGATTAATTATGATTTATTAATATATTATGAGAATAATATATTAAAGGAGAAATCATATTGTTTAATTAATATTAGTCAATAATTAATTAGGAATTAATTTTGTGGCTAAAAGACATTAATTAAACTTAAGGGACTAGAACTGTCAATTGTATGATAGTTGAATATTGAGCTAATGGACTCCATATTAGAGGGGTGGACGAATTCTATGGGGAAACCCATTAGAAATTGTCCTAGGCCTTTAAGGAAGGAGTCCATGGGTTGCTTAGGGCCTAAGCATCCAAATTAGGGTTTCCTTGTTAGATAACCCTAATAGCCTCACTATTTAAAGATCCCTAGAACCAAAAACGTGTGGAAGTAACTCCTTAGGGTTTTGGACGGTTTTGGGCAGCCTCCTCTCTCCTTATTCTTCATCCTCTTGCTCTTGGTGTTTGTGAACCATTAGAGGAGTGACATTTGTGACTCTAAGCTTTCTAAAGTCATTACAAGGAGGAATTGAGATTATTATTGCTACATAACAATCAAAGGTAATTCTTTAAACCCTAATTTCAGTTTATAATATGTTAGATCTAAGATTGTAAGTCTTGGATACATTGCATGTACAATATAGAAACCTAGATCCAAGCATTAGGGTTTGTATGAGCACATAGGATTGTCCTTATGTCTAAAACCCATCAATTATGCGCTAGTTTTAGTGATCTACTCGATGAGTTGGGGTACCGACTCGATGAGTAGGAGTTGTCTGGACAAAACCCTAATATTTATGGTTTGCACTGTATCTAAACACTTTATCTCGTCCTAAACCAGCCTCCATCACCCCCTCCCAACTCAGAGAATCCCTAGATTGAAACCCTAACCTTGTTTGAGTGATCTTTAGCCTTTTTGTGTGTTTTTGAAGTTGGAAAGGAGGAAGGAAGCTTGGGAGTTCAAGTAGAAGTCAGATGATATGGGCCAAGGATTATTTTTTGGGCTTAGGGTAGGGCCCATTAAGGGATTCAGCCCGATGTAGCAAATCGGGCTATTAGTGGGCTTCAGAAGCTTACTTAGTATTGGGCCTTGGTTTTGGGCATTAGATATGGACCAAGTTGGACTAGAGGTAGAATGGTTATTTTACCCTAAGATGGATTAATGTATTGGACTAAGTGATATTTGGTGTTGGTAGCTCGAGGAGCCGAAGGAGCAGCAGTTCGGGATTTAGCAGATAACAGCTAGAGGGATATTAGCAAGGCTTTCAGCAGTGCAAGATGAGTTTCCTCACTGTGTGAATGGGTCTACGACTACAATGTCGGCCTATGTGGTTTATGAGTAGGAAGACCCGGGGGTTAGCCCTAGGCACTGTATGCTAGAATGTGATTCCGGATCAAGGTCCGATGTCGGGCGGGCGCCCGAGGAATGTTTTCATGATAGCTTATATTTGTTGTCTGTGTGATACTTGTATGTGCCTGGTAGGGAGGTGAGTGTGGGCGAGGTCCCATATCTTACCATTAGTAGAGTATAGACAGGATTCCGTATCTCCTTAGTAGCAGAGCAGGGGCGAGACCCGAGGTAGGAGAGAGGTGAGTGTGGGCGGGGGCCCGTATCTCATTATCAGCACCAATGTGGACGGGGTTCCATGACTCGCTGGTAGCATGCCAGGGGCGAGGCCCTAGTTAGGCGAGGCCTTAGATCAGGAGTATTGTAGAGTGTGATAGCTGCTTGTTGTATGTTATGTTATATGTTTGTATGTGTTTAGCGGGCGAGGCCCAGAGACAGGTGGGGCCTAAAAGAAACAGATATGTATACCGAGCGGGGCTCGATGCCAGGCGAGGCCTGATGTCGGGCGGGGCTTGATGCCGAAGTTAGTCCGATGTTGGGCAAGTCCTGATGCTGCGGGCGGGGGCCCAGTATGTGGTATGTGGTAGGTTGGGGAACTCACTAAGCTTTGTGCTTACGGTTTTCAGTTTTGGTTTTAGGTACTTCCGGTAGCGGGGGGAAGAGCTCGGGGTGATCGCGTGACACACACACCAAAGGAGTTTTAGCCAGGGATGTTTACTCTGATAAAATAAAATAATGTTTTAGACATGATACTCTGATGTGATATGTTTTGAATGAATGGTTGTCACTTGTGGTTTATTTATTAAATTAAAAATGAAATTTTTGGTCATGATTTTTGGGTCGTTACAAGTTGGTATCAGAGCCTTGGTTTGAGGGATTCAGACACACTTCTGGGTGTGTCTGAACTCAAATTGAGGACGTGGTAAGAAAGTTTTCAAAAGGAAATCATTTTTATAAAAAAGAACTTTGAAAAGAGAAAAAGAACTTTGAAAAAGAAGAAAAAAAGTGTGATGCATGCAATCCACCGAGCTCAAGTAAGTTCTACCAAATTACCTACCACCACAACCGCCACCGCCACCGCCACCACCACTACCACCACCTCTGACACCCTCTGTCACTTATACCACCACCATCTCTTTTGCCACTAACTATCATAATCATATATGATTACTGAATTTATGAACAAACATATATGTATAATGTCAAGTGAATCGTCAACATATAACATTGTCAGCAAATAGTTTAATACTTAAATTTTATTATTAGTTATTAAATAATAAAAATGTAACACACAAATTCAATATTTTAAAATTGTCTTTTCTCTTCAAATTTAATTTCTTAATAACCTTCTTTAATTCATGTCTTTAAATTTTTGATAAATATTAATGATTTATTTATGTATAATTGATTTGTAAAAAAGTTTAACGACTTATACTTCTTACTATTTAAGATATAATCAATATGTTTTAATAAATTAAAAAGACAACACACAAAGTACAAATGACATAGTTAAGGACGATACCGTAACGATTACAAACTCATGTAAAAAAAACGATACAACAACATCGTTTTTACACATAACTTATACTATGATTTTATAATTATGTAATTTATTTCTTATAAAGATGTTATTTTCCAGTTTTACCCTTCTGCGGATTAGAATTTAGATCTTAGAAGCACTAGATATACCCCACCAATCAGTATGTAATTCACTTTTGAAGAGTAATTTTGTTGTTTGAATGAAAAAGCAATTTTGTCATTAACGAAGCGAAGACAATCTTGAATCTTGATATTATGCATTAACACTTGTACTCTTTGCTGGCACCAATCAATTCCTGTTCTCTTTTATATTCCCCCAACCCAACAACAACGAACAACATAGCATGAGCTGCAATCTTTATGTTTTCCAACGGGAAAAAAGGAAGTGGGAAATTGAATAGAAAACAAAGAAAAAGGGGAAACTTTTCCTTTTACCAAACAGACGAAAGAAAGAAAGCGAAAGATTGAATTTTTCTGCAGATTCCTTCACTTTCATCTTGTGGGATTTGTTCGTTCAAACCACTAGATTAGTGGGTTTGTTCTGTTTCTGTTTTTTAAAAAAATTAATTTATTTGGTATAGAAATTTTGTATGTTTACCGTGGATCTTCCCTAATTTCAAACAAGGTTAGTAGCTCTCTGTGTGTGTGCTGTTCGTGGTTTGGTATTTAGAAGATTTGGTGAGATTAATGTGGTTTTGGTCGTTTTTTGGCAGAGATCTTGCGTAATCATTTTAGGGATTTTGGTGATTTCTGGTTCTTTTTAACCGAAGAAATCACAGTGCTTTTGGTATAGTTTCTCTATCCCTTCAAAGAAAAAGCTCGGATTAGGGATTTTTTGAGGGTTTCAATGTTCTTAATTCATCCAATTTGAAAATTCGCTCCCAAACCCTAATTGTGCTGTTGTGGAGATCTCGGATACATTTCATCATCAAGTTAAGAAAACCGTTTGGAAATTGGGGATTTTTTTAGGGTTTGAATGCTCTTATTTCATTCAATTTGAAGGATTTGCCCTTAAAAAACCCTAATTGGTCTATTGTGGAGATCTGGGATATACTTCCTCTGTTATGCCGTATGAAGACGTTCTTTCCATCTGAATCTTGTAAAGAAACACATTTAAATGCTCTGAATCCGCAATCATGGCTGCAAGTCGAAAGAGGAAAGCTTTCAAAAGTCTCACCTCACTCCCCTTCTTCATTGTAAGCTTTTTCTTTGCTATTTTTAGTGGTTATTTGGTTGGATGTGCGTTTTGAAAGTGGTTTTTACCGATTATCTCTGCAATAAAACTTATCATCATTCAGTAAAATCAATTATATACCCATATTGTAACTTCATTCAGCAAAATCATATCTAAATGCTATCCAATACACATCATGTTTTGGGAGTGTTTGGATGTGCATTTTGGAATCAAAAAACCCTTTTAGTTACAAAGATAGATGCAATGCAAACATGCAATGATTCCCCTTTATGATTGTGTTGTTTTGCAGAGAATCTCTGATCAAAGTACCGGATCCACCAATTCTTCCATTCTTTAAACCCGTTGATTATGTAGAAGTTTTAGCACAAATCCACAAAGAACTCGAATCATGCCCTCCACATGAGCGATCAAGCCTCTATTTGTTGCAGTTTCAGGTCTTCAAAGGCCTGGGTGATCTCAAATTGATGAGAAGAAGCCTTCGATCAGCTTGGCTCAAATCAATCACAGTCCATGAACGCCTCGTTTTTGGGGCATGGTTAAAATATGAAAAAAGAGGCGAAGAACTTATATCAGATTTACTCTCTTCATGTGGTAAATGTGCAAAAGAGTTTGGATTAATAGACATTGGTTCTGAGCTCCCATCTGTCACAAATGATAATAGTGTCGCAAATGCTGCAATGATGAACCACAACACTTATTTATCAGAATCCATCACGTTTCGAATCGGGGACGAAAAAGTAATTTGCGATAGACAAAAAATGGCGGCACTTTCGCCGCCATTTCAGTCCATGCTTAACGGGTGTTTCCTCGAATCGCTTTCAGACAACATCGATTTATCCAAAAACGATATCTCGCCAGCTGGCATGCGTGTCATCAGTGAGTTCTCCAAAACCGGGACATTACCCGAACAACTCCCGACCGATCTTTTACTCGAAATCATGGTGTTTTCGAATAAATTTTGTTGTGAAAATCTCAAAGATTCTTGCGATAGGAAACTTGCGACACTTGTTTTATCAAGAAACGACGCGATTGAGCTCTTGGAATACGCGCTCGATGAGAATTGCCCGATTCTTGCTTCATCGTGTTTGCAGGTTTTCTTACAAGAGCTTCCGGAATGTTTACAGGATGAACGCGTTGTTGAGATTTTGACAAGTGTCAACCATTTGCATCGTTCGATTATGGTCGGGGGCGCTTCGTTTTCGCTTTATTGTTTGTTAAGCCAGGTGGCGATGGATCTTGATCCGGGGTCCGATAAATCCGCTCTTTTATTAGAACAATTGGTTGACTCAACCGAAAACACCCGACAAAAAATGATCGCGTATCACATGTTGGGATGCGTGCGGTTACTAAAAAAAGAATACAACGAGGCGGAACGATTCTTTAAAGCCGCGGTAAACGAAGGCCACGTGTACTCGGTTGTCGGGCTCGCGAGGCTCGGTCGGATTAACGGGAAAAAACGCGAATCGTACGAGAAACTTAATTCGGTTATTTCCGATTATACCCCTCTCGGGTGGATGTATCAAGAACGTTCGTTATACTGTGACAATGATGAAAAACGGTGGGAGGATTTGGAGAAGGCGACGGGGTTGGATCCTACGCTTACGTACCCGTACATGTATCGTGCAGCCTCGTTGATGAAGAGACAAAATGTTGAAGAATCAATGGGGGAGATTAATAAGATTCTTGGGTTTAAGTTAGCGGTTGAATGTTTGGAATTGAGGTTTTGTTTCTTTTTGGTTCTTGAAGATTATCGATCCGCGATTTGTGATGTTCAAGCGATTCTTACGATTTGTCCGGATTATCGGATGTTTGAAGGGCGGGTCCCGGCTTCTCAATTTCAAACACTTGTCCGTGAGCATGTGCCAAGCTGGACAACCGCCGATTGTTGGTTACAGCTGTACGACAGGTGGTCCGCGGTTGATGACATCGGGTCCCTTTCTGTAATTTACCAAATGCTTGAGTCCGAAGCTGCTAAAGGCGTTTTATATTTCAGACAATCTTTGCTTCTCCTCAGGTATTTAATACAGAAAGAACGACTTAATATATTTTCAAATAATAATTACTAATTAAGATTTTTTTTTTAAAAAAAAAAGGTTAAATTGTCCGGAAGCAGCGATGAGAAGCTTACAATTGGCAAGACAGCATGCATCGAGTGAACACGAGCGGTTAGTTTACGAGGGTTGGATATTATATGATACGGGTCATTGTGATGAAGGGTTAACAAAAGCTGAAGAGTCTATTAGCTTAAGTAGATCTTTTGAAGCTTTCTTTTTGAAAGCGTATGCTTTAGCTGATTCTAGTCAAGATCCGACTTGTTCTTCTACGGTTGTATCGCTTCTTCAAGATGCCCTTAAGTGCCCTTCTGATAGGCTTCGTAAAGGCCAGGTTTGAACAATCTTTATCCCTAAAGTCAAAGGTTATTTCAGACATTTTACAAGTGAATTGAAACTGTGGTGTGGCAGGCATTGAACAATCTTGGAAGTGTTTATGTGGACTCAGGGAAACTGGACCTTGCGGCTGATTGCTATATTAATGCTCTTAAGATCCGGCACACTAGGGCCCACCAGGGGCTTGCTCGTGTCCATTATTTGAAAAATGAGAAAGCTGCTGCTTATGAAGAAATGACAAAATTGATTGAAAAGGCACGTAACAATGCATCGGCTTATGAGAAGAGATCTGAATACTGTGAACGTGAACAGACGAAAATAGACCTTGAAATGGTGACTCGATTAGATCCTCTTCGTGTTTATCCTTACAGATATCGAGCTGCAGGTTAGTTAATCTAGACATAATGACTTAATGGGTTAAGACAAACAATCTAGATTATATTTTTGTTCTCATATGGGGTTTTGATTAAATGGCAGTTTTGATGGACAATCACAAGGAGAAAGAAGCAATAGCAGAGCTATCAAGGGCGATTGCATTCAAAGCTGACCTACATCTTCTGCATTTACGGGCAGCTTTCCATGAACACATTGGAGATGTTTCGGGTGCCATGAGGGATTGTCGGGCAGCTCTCTCATTTGACCCAAACCATCAAGAAATGCTGGAACTAAGGAGCCGTGTAAACAGCCAAGAACCCTAATGAATCCAACAACAATTTAGAAAAGATTAGATGCAATGTTACACAAATGGTGAAGAAAAGGAGAGATTTTTTATTTTTGAGTTTGTGTGTGTGTATCTTTGCAAATGTAACAACACTTCATGAATATTTGTAAACATTCAAGTATGTGTATTATTATTAACATGTGTTTTTGGCCTTGTATTTGTCTGGAGATATAATGTACAAGATGTGAATCTGATTGATTACAAATGGTGTATTGTATCGTTTCATTTCATCAACTGTAAGATGTTAGTTTTTATAAAGAATGTTGGTTTTTGTATATGTAGATTTGTAACTGAGAATATCATATTCGATCTAATTACCAATTTTCATAATTTAATAAAATAGTATCATTTTGTATTGAAAATGTCCGATAAGTCATCTGTTTTCAAGAATATCATATTTGCAAATTTTCTATATCAAGTTTTTTATTTACTATAACTGGACCTCGAATATCTACAAAATTTCCTATTCCAAAGTGAAATCTCTGCTTTTAGCCCCCTTTTTCGTGATGTGAGAAATATTATTCCCAGATTGATTATGGGAAGATTCAAGAACGGGATTTTAGCAGCGGAAATATTATTTCTTCTTGAAATATTATTAAGCGGCATTGATGCGGTGGTGTCGGCGGTTTCTTCTTCGTGTATGACTGCTTACGACGACGGTGGTGCTCCTGCCGTTCTTCAGTCTTTGGAGTGTGCTGCTCAGTGGGGTTTCATGGTTGAATCTCTGAAAAATTCAACGAAAAATTGTGACTTTGCGAGTCTTCAAGGTCACAGGAAGTACCAAGAGGATCGTGTCACCTGCAATCTTGGTATACGAATACCTTTAATCGGTAAGAATGGTTTTAATTTCATGGTTTCATGCTTTCTTTGACATTATTGTTGTTGTTTTGAGTTTATGTCAAATGTCCTAGTTTTCATTTAAGAATTTGGTTGGTTGGGGTGAATAAGTTTAGTTTGACTTTCAAATTTTGAACATCAATCTGCTATTTCATGCTTCATTTGACATAATTGTTGCCATCTTCATTTTCACGAGTCAAATGTCTTGTATTATACGTACTTAACGGTTTTCATGTCTTATCCAATCTTCTTATAAATAGATTATTTTGTATAAGTTTAACAAAATGTGATTAATGTGAATTAAATTACAAAATTACAGGAAAAGATGCGAGAAATGCAGCTAAGGTTGATCTACTTGCTATATTCGATGGCCATGGAGGAACAGAAGCTAGTGAAACAGCCAAACAAAACTTACTAGATTACTTTCTTGTTCATGTTATCGCGGGTGCTTTCAAGAAATCATCAACACTTTATGATAATCAGCATGATTTATTAAAAGGGTAAAGCTGCGTTAATACATTGTATGGATCATAGATATGATGATTTCTGAACAATTTACAGTTATTTGATTTTGGTGTAGTTCCCATGGATCTTTACTAGAGATGGAAGATAAATCTTTACATGACATGTTGAAAGAAGCTTTATTGGGCGCAATTCGTGATATTGATTTGAAATTTTCTTTGGTAAGTAGAAAAACTTAAAACTCTTTGCGTGATTCAAGATTTGTTGAAATTAATCGCTTTAATATTCTCGTTTGATTTGTTATTAATAATGTAGGAGGCGATTCAGAAAGGTTATAGTGCAGGTTCAACTGCGAGTATTGTTGTTTTGTTGAATGATGAAGAATTAATGGTTGCAAATGTCGGCGATTCCAAAGTCATCTTATGTTCAGGTAGAATCACTCTTAATTAACTGCGAGTTTATTTTTTTTTCCTTCTGTAACAAAAAAATTGAAAAAAGAAAATACAAAGGGCAAAATCGTCATTTTAAAAAAAATTCAAAACAAATTGGACCAATTTTGCAACAAAATCAAAGGTCCAGTTTTGGGCCATTGTTGCTAGTCCCAACCTTTTTGGACCAAAATGACAATTTTTGACATTCCACAGGGACCATTTTCGCAGTTTTATCTTTGAAAATTGCAGGATATGCTGAGGAATTGACAAGTGATCATCATCCAGATAGAGATGATGAACGAGCCCGAATAGAAGTTGCTGGTGGTTTTGTTCTTGACTGGGATGTGCCACGTGTCAACGGTGTATTGGCCGTGTCTCGAGCCATTGGTGATGTTCAATTGAAAAGGTTAACCTTTAAACTCATTCTAGTTTCAAGATTCTCTTGTCATGTTAAAAGCTTCATAACTAAATCGAAATGTTTATTGGAGGCTAAAATAACGACGTGCACATGATAAAATGACCATTATACCCTTCAAATATTGAAAATTTCTCAATAGGTATGGTGTGATTGCTGAACCGGAAACGGTAGGTTGGAGAAACATGAGTGATAAAGATGGCTACTTGGTGGTTGCAAGTGATGGTGTTTTTGAGAGTTTGACTCCTGAAAGTGTTTGTCAACTTATTGGAGATGCAAAGGTTCAAGAAAACGGGGGCCCATATGATAAATTTCCTTTTTTACCCTCGTTGTCATTGGCATATCGTGTTGTGAAGACGGCCTTGCAGAGGGGTAGTACTGACAATTTGAGTGCTATTGTGGTTCCATTGGCACAAGCAGGTGGTGGGATTCTAGTGCACAAGGATGAGTTGTGACAATGCTTAGAGTTGCAAACAATCTTTAACAACATTGAATTTTGAAAACTAAAGTCAAATACATTGGTTATAATAAATATGTCAAATAGGGGAAAATGCAAGAAATAGCAATTTATTTCCGTTTCGTTTTTCTATTACCTCATTGTGTATTGAAATATGTATCAAATTATAGAAATGTCATCTACATACATAATAATTTTCATTGTTATAACTGGCTATATATTTTATAATATAACGTTAAAAAAATAAGATAAAATCATGTTGTTGTAGGTTACATTTAACTCTCCCAAATACAATATTTGTCTTCCATAATTCCATTTGTACAAGCATCAAAAGTGATCAAATATCTTTCCAATTGATATTAGAGTAAATACATAAATGGTCTTTCAGAGATTGACCCCTATGAAGAAGTCATTATATATACTAGTTTTAATGAATATGTGAATGAAAGCATATTGCTATATTTTGGTTTTAATGAAAATATATTGCTATAAAATAGTCACGTAGGATTAATTTAGGTAATATCAAAACATAAAAGGATTTTAATGAATTAAAATATAAGACAATAGTTTTTTTGTGATTAGAGTAATATGTTAGTTTTTTTCTATAAAAGTTAATGTTTTGAATGTCTTTATGTTATTACATGTTGTAATCAATTGCTTGAATATTTGAAAAATATTCATTATCTATATAATTAGTAAGCAAAATACAAAAAAAAAAATCATATTGGTTAAGTATTTAAAGATTTTTTTTCTTGGCAACTAAAATAGTGATATTTTATTAATGATCTATTAATCATTTTTACGGAAGTCATTTAATGTAAAGGTTGGTGCATATTTTAGGGGTGGGCATTTGGACCTGTGGACCAGACCACGACACGTTCTTTTGGACCCCAGGCCGGTTCTCGGTTCTACGGTTTGCTCAAAACCGGTCCTGTCCGGCCGGTTCCGGATAAAAACCGGTTTGGAACGGCTTATTTAAAAAAAAAAAAACTTTTTCAATAAGATTTTTAAAATTTTGTAATCTGTGAAATTTTTTAAACAACCATAACTTATTAGTTTTAAGTCGGATTGACATATGGTTTTTTCCAATGTTTAATTTATAATTTGTAGCTGAATTTAGACTATATATATATATATATATATATATATATATATATATATATATATATATTGTTTTTGGTCTTATATTCAACGAGTTATATATATATATATATATATATATATATATATATATATATATATATATATATATATTGTTTTTGGTCTTATATTCAACGAGTTACAGTCCTCCAAAGTTGAGCTATCAAAGCTGAAATATTTCAGCTTTTCAACAAGAATTTTAAAATTTTGTAATCTGTGAGATTTTTTAAACTACCATAACTCATTCGTTTTAAGTTGAATTGACATGTGGTTTTTTCCAACGTTTAGTTTACAGTTTGTAGATGAATTTAGACTATAATTTGGTTATTTTTGGCGTTAAATTCAATGAGTTACAATCCTTTAAAAATTGAGCTATCAAAGCTGAAATATTTCAGTTTTTCAGCAAGATTTCTAAAATTTTGTAATATGTGAAATTTTTTAAACAACCATAATTCATTCGTTTTAAGTCGGATTGACATGCGGTTTTTTCCAACGTTTAATTTACAGTTTGTAGATGAATTTAGACTATAATTTTGTTGTTTTTGGTGTTATATTAAATGAGTTACAATCCTTCAAAGTTGAGCTATCAAAGTTGAAATATTTAAGCTTTTTAGTTATTATTTTAGACTATAATTCTGAATTTTATGTATCTTAGCTATTTTGTTACATGCATTTAAAAAAATGATCGTGTATATGGAACCGTCATTGACCCCCGAGGGCATAGACATAAAAGCACGTCAAATGGTCCGAGACGGAAACGTATTCATTTTTACAAGTTGTATAGTATCAAACCCCAAAACGTATTCATTTTACAACTTGTAACGTATCAAACCCAACAACATATTCGTTTTAACGAGTTGTATCAAACCAAAAAACTTATTTTAACAACTTGTACTCTATACAAGTAAAGTTGTACCGGTCCAACCGTGTCCAAAAACCGAAAAAACCGGACATGGACCTGGACCCGGTAAGTCTCATCCAATCCGGTCCACGTTCCACAAGATTCTCTGAAACCGGTTCGGTCCAAAAGCCCGTCCGGTCAAAATGCTCACCCTTAATATTTCTAACTCTCTATCAAGATGAGACATGTTACATTTACACATATATATGAAGTTATTATTTAAAACTAATTATTTGATCATATGCTTTAAATAACATAAACTTATAATTCTGACTTGAGTGACAATAATTATATAATTAGCTTCACAAAGCATGTCATTGTCAAGCACACCGTTTTGTCAAATCGTTCATTATATATACTTTGAAGAGTTAAGAACTATTTGATATTGTTGACAAATAATTTTCCCATATCACAAATATTGTATTCCACCAGATATTTATAATACAAATAATCAAAGGGCTAAGAATGTGGGCTAACTATACATGAGACACATACTAAAAGACTACAATATAAAATAACATATACATGAAATATATACGACTAACATCCCCCCCCCCACCCCCCACAGTCAAAGCGAGAGATCAAGATCGAACGTTCAGATTGGATATGAAGTCAAGAAACAAAGTCGAGGGAAGTCCTTTGGTGAAGATTTTAGCATACCGAGACGAGGATGGGATGTGTAGAACACGAATTTGACCCATAGCAACTTTCTCACACACAAAATGAATATCAATCTCAATGTGTGTTGTGAGTTGATGCTAAACAGGATTGGTGAACAAATAAACGACACTGACGTTGTCACAATATACCAAAGTAGCAGAGAGAGGAGGATAGTGAAGCTCACGAAGTAAATTGCACAACCAACATGTCTCGACAACTGCATTTGCAACGCCTTGATACTCAGCCTTGCCACTGGACCTAGAAATGGTACCCTGTCTCTTTGAAGACCATGAGAGGAGATTCTGACCCATAAAAACACAATAACTAGATGTGGAGCGACGTGTAAATGGACAACTAGCCCAATCGGCATCAAAATATGCAATGAGACCACGGGATGGAGAGGCGTATAGCTGGATACCATGATCAAGAGTACCACGGATATATCTCAAAATACGCTTAAAAGCGGTGAAATGAGGCTCTCGGGGATCATGTCTGTAGAGACAAACTTGTTGAACAACATAAGTGATATCAGGTCTCGTAAATGTGAGATATTGAAGAGCCCCAGCAAGGCTCCTATAGAGCGTAGGGTCAGAGACCGGTGGTCCTGTGCAATCAAACTTGGCTGAAGTATAAGCTGGGGTTCGAGCTAGTTTGCAATTTAGCATCTTAGCACGCCCAAGAATTTCAGTGGCATATTTTTGCTGAGATAAGAACATGTCGTGAGTGTCTCAAGTAACGACGATGCCTACAAAATAGTTCAGAGTGCCAAGGTCAGACATGACGAATTCTGAACGAAGAGTGGTGATGACCTATTGAAGGAGGCTGGGAGATGAAGCATTCAGAGCTATATCATCAACATATAGCAATAAATAAGCAATTTGGTCACCCTGGCGATAGATAAACAAAGATGAGTCTGACTTGCTGTTAGTGAACCCAAACAAAATGAGCAAACTGATGATACCACGCTCGAGGTTCCTGCTTGAGTCCATACAAGGACTTTTGAAGTAAGCAAACATGATCCAAAAAGGATCGATCACGAAAACCAGGGGGGGTGATGCATGTAGACAGTCTCCTCAAGATGTCCATGAAGGAAAACATTTTTCACATCCAACTGATGAACCGGCCAGTGGTATGAAACAACCAAGCTGAGAACAGTCCGGATAGTAGCTGGTTTGACAACCGGACTGAACATCTCATTACAATCAATACCGGGTCGCTTACTGCGACCATTGGCAACAAGGCGGGCCTTATGTCAATGATCCATTTGCATTATGTTTCTTTTTAAACAACCATATATAATTAACAATATTCACACCCGGGGGCCGAGGCACAAGTACCCAAGTCCCATTAGAAATAAGTGCATTAAATTCATCTGTCATAGCATTATACCAGTTGGATCGCGAAACGCTTGGGAATAGTTTTTAGGAAGAGGAGAAAAAGAGGAGTCTATATGAAGATTTAATTTATCAACGGGTTTAAAAATGCCATGACGAGCACGAGTTTCCATACAATGAGTGTGAGATGAAGTGGGAGCAATAGGGGTGGATTTGATGTCGAAGAGGAAGGAGGGAGGCTGTTGGAAACAACAACGTCATCGACATGGCCTCCGGAAGGGCTGGCAGCGGAGGTGGTGGAGTTGCCAACGTTGTTGTCATTGTTTGGGTGGGTAGAGGTATTGATAGTGGATGATTGAGAAGTAGGATGAGATGGGAAGGTAGGACTATTGAAGATACTGCGTTGATCTTCAATATTAAGAAAATCATAGTCAAGAGATTTGTCAGGTGTGAGAGACCCGAAAGGAAAAATGGATTCGTCAAAGAAGACATGACGAGAGATGATAATTTCTTTGGTATGAAGATTGAGGCATTGATATCCCTTGTGATGGGTAGGATATTCAAGACAAATGCATGGAACGGAGCGAGGTTGAAGTTTGTAAGTTTTGTTTAGGTAAGGGTAACAAAGACAACCAAAGACAAGAAGATGGAAATAAGACGAGTGTTTATGGAAGAGTTTGTGAAATGGTGAATCATGATTTAGAGTGGTTGAAGGAAGGATAATTTTCCCATATCACAAATATTGTATTCCACCAAATATTTATAATACAAATAATCAAAAGGCTAAGAACGTGGGCTAACTATACATGGACCACATTCTAAAATACTAAAAGACTACAATATAAAATAACATATACAAGAAATATATACGGCTAACAGATAACATTTTTAATTAACTTTCCTTTCAGTTTTAATAATTGAAAATGATGTCGATACGATATAAGTGAAAGAGTCCCGTGTCTATATCCCACTTCTTGCATTGTATGATTCATCACAAAATGTACAGAAATATTATAAGTAAAAAATTTTAAAAATTGTATTGCTATAGCCTATAAATATAGACGACGAGACGTGGTGAATTAGATTGTGTTCTTTAACCAATTTTTTATTTTATTTTATTATTATTTTTTTTTGTGTGTGTGTAAATTTGAATGGATATGTCGGATTAACAGGAACTCATTTGCTCCATTGTTTTTTTTTGGTAAAATTGATGTATTAAATGTGATTTTATAGATATATTATGATAACTTTTTTTTTTATGAACCATTTTTCAAAAACAAATATATCATTAAAACTAGGACCCGTTCGTAGATTTTGAAGACTTTGTATGAAAATAAAAAATAAACCCTAAATAAACTTTTATATATACAAAATTCATTACTACTATAATAAGTTGATAATTATTATTATATAAATAATTAAAAAAAACTGCTTAACTAGAAAAATAAATAAATAAATAAATAAAGCACAAAGGGTTAAAACTTAAAAGCTAGGATAGAACCATGGTCAATAAGAAAGATTACGGAAACAGTTGACAAACTAAACTACAAAGCATTTTTAAAACTATTCACGTGAAAGGATATATATATATATATATATATATATATATATATATATATATATATATATATATATATATATATATATATATATATATATATATATATATATATATATATATATATATATATATATATATATAGTATATTAAAAGTGGTATATAGTAGGAAAGGAAAAATTTATACATGTCCTTAGAGCATTTTTTTCATGACGTATTGCTATTTACTTTTTAAAATAAGCTTTGAATTTTATTGGAGTGTATAGTTTATTTTTTTATTGATCATTTAATATTTTTTATTTTTAATAATATGTCATACTACCATTTTAACTATATTAAAGTTTTGAATATATTTTATTTTTCTATATAAAACTTTATATATTACAAACTTTTATATATTAAAAATCATGATAAAGTTCAATTCAAACCATAACATATACATTAATATTTATAGTAAATTTTAATAACTGAGGGGCTTTAAAAAAGTATTTTAGACAGTTGGGGATAAATTAGTTAAATATATATATATATATATATATATATATATATATATATATATATATATATATATATATATATATAGAGAGAGAGAGAGAGAGAGAGAGCGAGAGAGAGAGAGATAGAGAAAGAGAGTTAGGTTCATTTGTTTAAACTAAGTATTATGTTATCGTATGCATAAATGTGGGTCAATCAATATTTAAAAAATAAATAAATAATCAAACAAATAAATAAGGGTAATTTAGTAATTTGATAAATAATTTCTACAAATACACTCCTATAATTATGGTAAACAGTTTGACCTACCTTTATTCCTTTTTAAAACAATAAACAAATTGTATTCTATCCCATTCGTAACCTTACATCAAATTCTACATCGGCATGAGATCGCATTCACCATCAGGCCCGATGAGGTATCGTGAGCAGTAGCATCGACGAAGACGAGGCTTTTGGTAGTTGTTGGACAATAGGAGGAAAAAGGGGAGGCACGAGGGGTGAGACCGGTAGAGGGTTTCGTCGGTCTCAGTCAATGCAACGATGAGATGCACGGCCAGCTGCTCCAATGGAGCAATCAAACGACGGTAGCATCTCCGGTGAGGCATCCGACAGAAGTCCAAGCGGAGAAGGGTGGTTCGATAGAGCTATTTTCGATCGGTGGTGAGAGGTGCGTAGACGGGGGCTGCTCCGGCAGCCTCCTTGTTGCTTCCAATCTTCTCGTTTTGTTCTTGTTTTGACAGAAATGTATGGAGGGTAAAAGGATTCTTCGTTTGGTGTTTGACAGACAGGATAAGAAGAAGGAATCAGTGGGTTTTCGTGGTTGCTTCATTTGACAGGAAAAAGAACGAGGGGGTGAGGAGGGATGTACAACCGCTTTTCCTACTTCTTCGTTGGCTGAAAATCCATAAACGGGAAGGATATCATTTTTTTGGAAAAAGAAGATATCATTTTTAGCTTTACACCATCGACAGTTTATAAAAACACATTTTAAAAGGTAGGTCTTTGTCGATTCAACCCGATTCTTATTTTCCACCTCTTTGTTGAATTGTCGATGTGAAGTTGTTGATATTTACTACTGAATGTGGTCAAACTTATATGATGCCATCGTCTCCTCCTTCAAATGGTCACATTTGATTTTGTTATTGATAATTTGTGATTGTGCACCAAACCTGCACTACAGGTATTCAATGAAAAGCCAGACAAAGTAATTATGTGTTTTTTCATTAACAATCGTTGTTGGGAAATTGATTTTATTTGTAACTAATATACATATCAGAATAAGCAGTTTTTTGACTGCATTTTATGAATTGATTTATATTTCAATTTATGTTTTTTTTAACACTTCATTTATGTGGACATTGCAGGGTCTTGACAATGTTGAATTCTGAAAAGTTATCAAGTACGTTTATGTAGATGATTCAATGGATGATATTGGTGAGATTCCAATTCTATTCGAATAGAATCACGAATTCCAATTTTGTTGGAACGGAATCACGAATTCCAATTCTGTTGGAATCACAGAAGTTGATGCTTGAAGAACGGACCACAAAATTGAAACGGATCACATTATTCTTTTAGAATGTATTAGTCGTTGTTAGATTTTTGATGTTTTCTTTCCCGTTTTGAAAGTTTTTTAGTTTTATTCTTTAACAATAAATGTAATTCTTAACAATTATTACCCGTATTCTATAAGAAATAATGTATTTTTTGTTTTTATTTTTCAATTGATTGTTCAAGAATTTGTTATTCTACAAGAAGTTTTTAAATTCATGATCAAGAAATAGTTACAAGATTTTTTTTATTATTTACGGCTCAAGAATATTTTTATTTTTGAATATACTCATAAACATATTCTGTCAGAATGTCCGGATTAAAAACCTTATAATTATTAAAATTCGTATTTTTAAAATTAATAGAATCTATGATCCCTTAAAATATGAAAATTTCCTTAATTAAATATGTATTAATTAACTAAAATACCCTTCTAGTTAAATTGGATGATATTTTTCAATTATTTTTAATTCAATAATATGTATTAATCGCTTCCTTAAAATAAGTAAAAATATTGGCCCACATTTATGCATATATATATATATATATATATATATATATATATATATATATATATATATATATAGTTAGGTTATTTTGTTTTCACTATCTATTATGTGCATGTATGACTGATTCTCGACCAATCATTTTAGTTATTTTAAGAAAGTAATTAATGCATATTAAATGTTGAAGATATAATGGGTATTAATTAGATCTTCAGCATTTAATATGCATTAATTACTTTCTTAAAATAACTAAAATGATTGGTCCAGAATCAGTCATACATGCACACAATAGATAGTGAAAACATTTGAACCTAACTCTCTCTCTCTCTCTCTCTCTATATATATATATATATATATATATATATATATATATATATATATATATATATATATATATATATATATATAAGTTAACCACTGGAGACACTATTTATGGGGTTAAAAGTAAAAGAATAATTATGTGATATTTATTTAAGCTATGTACAACTCAACCGTTGGAGACGCTCTTACAAACATTAAGTATTAGTTGTGAGACCCGCATACTATACGGGTTGATTAAAACAAAATATTAAACAAGAGCGATTAAATAAGAAGTTTATTTGAAGTTGAAATCTGAAATAAGTGAAAATTATGAGAAAAAAAAACATGTGAAAAATAAATAAATTAAAATTATATGTTTAGTTGTCAGATTCGTGTATTAAACGGGTTAATTATAACAAAATGTTAATTACAAAGGTTTAAACTGTAAATTTATTTGAATATTGTCAAAGACTTGTTCAAGTTTTTTCTTATTAATGCATACTACTTCCATTTTTTTCTTATTATAGGATCATACTTTCAATTTATTTCTGTTATAGTAATGTATTTCCATTTTAAGTTTGAGTTTATTATAAAAGTTCTTTTGTTCTTGGTCAATGAGTGTGAGATTGACTTTTGGGTTATTGTCTTGTTTATTGGTGTCATTATTTTATGTTTTACCTTTTACTCACAACTATATTGGTTGAAGTCCAACATGCTTTGCATATGACATGGACTGCGTATATCAAAATAAGTACATGCAATGAAACTGTATTACAACAAACAATTTAGAAGAATGGAATATACTAAAATGGAATTGACTAAAAATTATAAATAGGACCTATTCCAAGGGCTGACAGGAACGATGTCATCCTTGCACACATTTCTAATGGGTAAACGAAAAAAAATAACAATGTACTTTCATCTATTTGCTTATAATAGTATCCTACTTGCAGAAATGGTCCATGTGCAGAAATACATTATCTAATTGGTCCATAGGCAGGAAAACATTACATAATTGGTCCTTGCGACATAAAATTGTTACAGAAGTGGTCCATGTGCACAGGGAAACATTACAGAATACGTCCTTGTGATAGAAATACATTACAGAATTGGTCCCCTATGCATGAAAACATTAGAAAATAGATTCATGTGACAAATTCTGTAATGTTTTTGTACATAGGTACCATTTTTGTCAAGTTTTTTTTTTTGCCATAAGGGCCATCTCTGTAATGTTAACATGCTACAAGGACCAATTTTGTAATGTTTTTGTGCTATAAAGAGCATTTTTGTAACTTTGTTTTTGCAACATAGACCATTATGTATTGTACATTGCTATTTATGTTAAAAATGACACGTGTGTATATATATATATATATATATATATATATATATATATATATATATATAGAAAAAGTGAATATACATTACAACTGATGAAAATACGTCACTTTACTATATAAAGATTGCGGTTAGGGATTCATGATTAGCACTTGAAGATGTAGATTCAAGATCGACGCAACAGTTTGGATAAGGAAACAAGAATATTGATTATCTTCAACCTTCGTGACACTAAAAAAACATGTTTTTAAGTTGTAAGTATCATATATTTAAGACGTCATAACTTTTTATAGTCGTAGATTCGTGCATAGATTCTACTAAACCACGGCTGTGGAAAACTTCCACATGTCGCCAATTTGAACTCTACAGCCGTAGATCTGTACTCTTAAGTCGTTGGAGAACTTTATAGTTGTAGATTCGTACGTCGTAATATGTACTTTAAAGTCGTTGGAAACCTTCGGTGGTCGTTGATTTGCACTCGAAATTTTTCGATCGTTTGCTCCATCAATCTGCACCATCGCTGCCGATCTGCACCACCATCGGACCATATCTACCGATTTGCACCATCTCCACCGTCACATCCACAACCACAACGTGAAAAACTCTTCCTTTCGTCTCATCTGCATCCGTGTTTTATTTATGGTTTGTATTTGTGTTTTATTTATCGTTAGGATTTAACAATATGATTTTTGGTATGAAAGCATTTCTTATTCGAATGGGTTCGATGGGGTATTTTTTTCTGGTGGCAAAGGCAGTGATGATTTAGTCCGGTGACACTTACTCCGACAACAAATCAACCAAACAGGTGGAAATCTGGAGGGAATTAAAGGTTTTGTGTAATTACTAGATTGATGATAAACAAATAAATAACAATAATTAGAAAAGAAAAAAATACATAAATAATTAAATAAGGGTAATATAGTCTTTTTATATCTAGTAAGGACTAGAGAATCAACAAAAACAAATAATAGAGACCATCTGAGTTAAAAAAAAATAAGTTAGAGACCAAACGCGCTAGTTAGCCAAAACCACATGCACCATCTGTGTAATTCACTCTTAAAAAAAATTATGCCCCCCCCCCCTTCACCCCCCACAATATATTGTCATGTTTTATGTTGTACATTTTTTTGGTTAGTTTTATAAATTTGTAGGTTTCTCCCTACACTTTCATAGTTACGCAAATTTGCTCCCCAACGAAGCGGGGGTAGGAACTTACTAGTTATAATTTGATTAGAAGAAAAAAAAAACAGGTAAAGAAAGTAGGAATCGAACGTTGGTCATATACAAAAAGATATTAAAGAGAGCGACGTAAGCCAGCTAAATTATAAGTCAGGTTAAACAAAGTTTACGTAAAATAATATATAATAATACATTAAGTATATAATTGGGCTAAAACTCAGGTCTTATTTTTTCCTGGCGTTGTGCAGTCGCACAACCCAAACCCCCTTAGGGTCGACCCTGATTAAGACCCTCTTTTAGCAGCTAAGAAAAACGTTGAAAGATATTTGCAAAAAACTGTTTTTTCGTTATATATATATATATATATATATGTGTGTGTGTGTGTGTGTGTGTGTGTAAGTTCTTTCGATCACCAGATATATATATATATATATATATATATATATATATATATATATATATATATATATATATGTGTGTGTGTGTGTGTGTGTGTGTGTGTGTGTGTGTGTGTGTAAGTTCTTTCGATCACCAGAGTATTTCTCTCTCTTTCTCTCAATCCTCACCATCCTGTTCTTTCTCTACCGACGGTGGAGATCTCCAAAAAAACGGGGCTTGATACCCCTTACCGCTCCCATATCTGATCACCAGAGTATTTCTGTCACTTTTTCATTATTTTTTTTTCTTAAACGACAACTCATCGCATCCGATATAATCTTCGTCAATGTTGCAGTCAGGTTCTTAATCTACACCAATATGGGTGAAAGGGTTTTGAGGAACATCCATTTAGAGAGAGAGAGAGAGAGAGAGAGAGAGAGAGAGAGAGAGAGAGAGAGAGAGAGAGAGAGAGAGGCAGTGACCAGACTTATAGAGCAAGATCTGAGGTTTTTTTCGGGGATAAGGTTTCGATAGCAGATATGGTGGTGGTGGTGGTGGTGGCAGACGGTGGTGACAAATGAGATTTGAAACAATTTTTGGCGGAGATGGAGGTAGCAGAAGAGAGAGATGCCATTTTTTCTTTTATTAGTTATAAAACAATAAAAGAAAAAGAATCTTTAAGAGTATAATGGTGATTTCACAAACATTTAACCCTTGTTAACTCATGGTGTTAGTCAAAAGGATTCATTTTGTGCGTTTTAAACTTATGAGCGACCAATCATGTTAAAATTTCTTAAAATGACCTGCAGTGGTATCTTCTGCCAACCATAAGAACCACTTATGCAAGTTTGTTTAAAAACAATAAATTTGTCAATGTTAAAAATTAGTATTTGAGCTCACGCTTTGTTGTGGGTTTTTACGTGTTTTCTATGAGAATTGATTAAACAATGTAGCATATCATATATAAGTATAAATTATTAAAATACTAAGTTCAATTTTTTTTTTTATTAAATCTTGGAATAAAACAGTAAAAAATTAAAAATTAGGAAAATATATGAATGCATGAAAAAATCGAAGAAGAAAATCACATTGTTAAAAATCATAAAAAAACCAAAATATTTGGTTGGATTTTGATATGTGACAAAATCATTCCGTAAAATAATAAGTAGTATTTTTCTCTTAGAAATTCAAGTTTTAAAATTTATTTGTTGTATGATAATGGGCTACAAAAACAATAAAAATGTATAAGAAATAAATGTAGGTGATTTTACCGAAGAAAAGAGTCAAGAGGCTAGTTTTATAATTTGTATGGATTGTGAATAAAAAGAAAAAAAATGAAGGGGCCATTTCTGTAAATTTATATTAACTGTGAAACAAATTGAATATGATTGGATGACTTATTAATAGAACTAAAATTATAAGGGTTATTTCTATAAGTTAAACTTAAACCAATTGAAAGATGTTTGGTGGCAGGGGCACGATAGTGGAGCACAATAGTGAAACCCAATTCCACAACTTGTGCAATGCATCATAAGTTATACTATTAGCTACAGTATTTTACACACAAAAGAAAAGTTGCATTTTGTATATATTTATAATGTTATAAAGAAAATAAAGTATGTTTTGAATATTATAATCAAATGGGAAAGCTCTTTTCTAATGTTGACAAATTGCTCATTTTTGTTGTCAATTTTGTTTAAAAAGAATAACTTTGTCGATGTTAAAAATGTGATGGAAAAAATAAAGTATGTTTTGAAAATTATAATCAAATGGGAAAGCTCTTTTCTAATGTCGACAAATTGCTCATTTTTATTGTCGGTGATGTATTATCAAATAAAGTGTTGATCTCGGACAAAAGAGTTGGAATTGGAATGAAGAAGAAATGTAGTAAAAAAGTTTGAAAATTGGTTTAGCTTAAGCAAAAATTATATATCATCTAAGATAGAGAAGACTTAAAAAGTTGTAATATAATTATTATTTCAATAACATTACATATAAAGCAACCACTTCGTTTTTGTTTTGGAAACTAATAAACATAGTTCAACAAAATGCTTATCATACCAAAAATAATAAAAGATGATCGACAAACCCAAACAATTAACTATTTAATACTATAAGTTTATTCTTTAAAGAAATAGCAGCGTGTTTTCGGTTTAGAAAATTAAGAAAAAGGATATGAAGTGATATTTTCATTACTTGATTTAATAAGAGACATTAGTAAATCGTACTTTAAGCAAAAAAAGTCAAGTTTTTTGGTTTGGAACTACACACGTACACGTTAAAACCAAAAATGCCGATCCATGAAGCTATTAATTAGGATCTAATGGAGTTAAACTTTAAATAAAAAATTTTTAAAAAAAAAAAAGTGTTTCTTTAGTAGGTTGAGGTTCAATCTCTCAACTCAAAGAACACCAATCTACTTTTTTCCATTATTTTGGTCAAGAAAAATTACTTATATACCCTAATATTACAAACATCATCAAAAGTGATTATTAGCAGTAAAACACATACATACATTACTTTTATTAAAGGTGATTATATCTGATTCAAAGTAAAAACAAGCTATGTAGGGAAAAATGCAAGAAATAGCAATGCATTTTCTATTTTTTTTTTCCTTAATATTGTATTGTAATTCTATATTTCCATATTATAGCCTTGTTCTCCAAATTATTCCTTTTAGGGCATTGTACTTCAGATAATTTATGTAGTGTGAATTATAATTTTATTGGGAAAAATGAAACACACATAGAAAATGAGACATGTTTAATGCTAAAACCAACACAAGTTCAAATGTAGTAGGCTTTATTACAAAAAAAAAAAAAAAAAAAAAAAAAAAAAAAAACTGTGAATGTGAGACAAAATCTTAGAATGATCCAGAAGAAAATGCTTGTAAACCAAAAGCAAAATACAATCTAACAATCTAAAAAGTTTTAGTAAAAGTGATTCAATCTTTTTGATCATTTACCCTTTTTTGCAGGTTTTTTCACATTTTGTGGTTTTTGTGGCTTACGTGCACGTGTAAGTGCAAATTCCCCTAATTTGTGGCCTACCATGGCATCTTTAATTTGAATAGGACGATGTCTTTTTCCATTATGGATAGCAATACGATGGCCCACCATTTCGGGTATGATCATAGATGCACGTGACCATGATTTTATGGTGTGTTTCTCATCATTTGCATTCAGCTTAGCTATCATTCTCTTCAAATGTGTAGCTACAAATGGAAACCTGTTTATAAGTGGTGCCATTGAGAAACAAACTTCTTCCTTTCACCAATACCTGAAAATGAACTTGATTGAAAATGAGAAAAAGGTTATTCAATTGCACGAATTTAAAATCAACATAACAGATTTCTGCAATATAAAAGCACACCCAACTTCAATATTAACACAACTGGACCAATACTGATAAACAGTAGTGGTAGCTAAGAGTGACAAGATATAGTGAGACTACTAATTTCTGAAAACATATCCTAAATTTCTTATTCTCTCCTCCATAATAACGTATAAATACTGCTCTTTCATCCCCGACATCGATTGACATTAGTGAAAGGCATAATTGACTGGGGCATTTTGTCGAACACATGGAAGGCGTAAATGATTTCAAACAAAATTTATAAAACATACCTAGCTCAAAACAAAGAGATAGATTAAATATATGCAATATTGCTTGATGCCAAAATCGAATGATGGAGATTCATTTTTTTATTGAAAATGAAACGAACCAGAGAAAGAAATGCAGGCTAGTGGAGAAACAAAACAAAACTATTAACCTAGAATTGACCGAGAGAGAGAAGAGAAGACAATAGCGTACCTGAATCGATGATGGAGGCGAGATGAGAGAGGAGCTCTGATGATGAAGAAGGCCAGAGGAAGGGTTTTCTTTGTCAAGTTGTAGTCAAAAAGACATTTTTTTTTCTAAGAGGGTACCTAAAGGGTGTTTGGGATTTAGACTGCGCTTGAAAAAAAAATGTGCTTATTGTTTATTTCTATCAAAATAAATTAAGATTGTTTATTTCTATCAAAATAAATTAAGTTTAAAGGTTTAGATAGAAATCCTTAAGCAAGAATAAACTAAATAAATTGATTTTAATAAGCATTCTCCCCCTTGTTTATTGCTTATTATTTATTCCCACCACGAACACTTTTGTAAAAACTGATAAGCAATAAGCTAATAAGCAATAAACTAATTTATTCAAACACTCTCTCTTAAAAGAGACTAAAGGCTTATTTCCAATAAAGACCTCATATTTACTATTTTTTTCGTTTTCGACCAAAAGGTTTGTTTTTTTCCAGAAAAAAAAACACACATTTTGCAAAAACTTGTTTTTTTGTCTTGTAACTGGTTGAGTGGGTACCCATCCATCCTTTTGTGTCGATTGAAACAAATCAGGAAGAGCTTTTACCGAGAACCCCACCACTGGAGCCACTCCTTCGTTGATCTAGAACCGAAACAAACCAAATCCATAACCACCACTTTAGACCTCCCTTACACAACCTTCATCACAAACAGAAGAAAAAACCTACGCTGCTCTTCATCTTCTCCATCAAAAAACATAAGCATCAAAGAAAAGAAACATAAAAAAAATTGTTGCTTTGTTCTTTGCCCTCTAGCCGATACTAGAGACCTTTCCATCCTTGCTTATCCAGAAACTGGTAACCGACGTCGGTTTTTCATCATCACCGAATCCACATCTCCACCTTCGCCTTTTCCATCGATACTCGAACCTCTACCTCTAGCCGAGACCACCTAAAAACATAAACCAACCCGTCGCCACATCCTTCGAACAACCATCACTACCTATCAACTGTTTCTTCTGAACCAAGAATGAAGCTACTGTTTATCTTCGTCGCCTAGTCCGAACCTGCAACAAACCGAATCAGTGAAGAAAAGAAACAACATAAAAAAAACTAATTTCCTATCGTTGCTTTCCCTTCGGTTTAACCTCCTATCGAGAACCCTCATCCGAAAACAAAACAGAAAAAGAAAAAGAAAATGAGAAGAAGAACTTACCTGTTGTGTATCTCGATTCACCTAAACTCGAGAACCAAACAACCTCACCCTCGTCAGATTTTATATGCATGGATTTTAGCAAGAATGGTTCTTCAAATGCGTGGGGTTATCAACCAGGGAAATAAAATGGGATGTCATGGTATGTATAATGTATTTTATATGCATTCACAATTAACAGTTTTTTTCATTAGTTAATTCAAGACCAACTAACTGTGTAAATCGATGGTGAAATTTGGAATTGCAGGTGTGTCTGTTTTTCTACAGGGAACAAAGGAGGCAAAGGAAAAGGAAGATGGGTTGCTCACGCGGTTACTAGACAAAAAACAAGTTTTTGCAAAAAGTTTGGGTTTTTTTGGGAAACAAACAAACCTTTTGGTTTAAAACGAAAAAATCAGTAAATATTGGGTCGTTATTGGAAATAACCTGAGACTAAATTACAAAATACTCTCTCTCTCTCTCTCTCCCTCTCATCTATCTATCTATCTATCTATCTATCTCTTATATCAGAGTTAAATCCCAACACGAAAACAATCTGATACTTGTTACTCATTACAAGTTGACAAGAACAATTACGGATTCTATTAACTGATTAACTAAAATGATAAAAACCCTAGCTAGGTGACCAGGCTAACAAGAATTAAAAATGAAATATTCATTAAGCTCAAAACTGAAAAATCTAGATAGAAACACAAAAAGAAAACCATACAAAAAATTGAAAACTAATCACACGAAAAGTCATAGTCTATTGTAGAACTGAAAACTAGGGTTTTAGCCAGACATGGCTAAAAACAAATCTAAACTAATAAGAAGAAACTTTAACCAAATAATCTTCTAAACTAAACGAATGAGATCAGTTACATCCTTCAGATCTCCAGGAATCGTTGAAAGGTATCAAAAATCGCCTTCATAAGTGTTTCCTGTCATCTGGAATTGTCTAATATTCTAATATGATGATAAGGGTCGTATTTATATGTGAGACGGAAGCTTCTGGAGAAAGAAACCGAAAAATGCGATCTTAGTTTTCAGATATACGGTCGCAAATATTCCGACTTTTTCCAGACTTGCCCCTGAATGATGTTGGATGCTATTTATGAAGTTTCTGAATTTATGAGGTTACGGCACAAAAATACGATAGTATACAACCTTTATGCGATCACAAATTTGAGGGTTTTTTCCAGGATTGCGTCTAAATGAAGTACGAAGCCATATCTGAATTTTTTGGAGTTTGGGTCAGAAATACGATCGCAAAAATGCACTATACGATCGCAAATTTTATCTTTTCTCCTCAGATGGCCTCTAGATGACTTATTTTGACCTTGGCAAACTTCATGGCACTTATGCGATCGCAGAAACTGAAATTGCGATCGCATAAACTGATTTTTGGCTTGTTTCGAACGTGATTCTTCAGTTTAATCACTCTTTGTTATTCATTAGCATCCTTCTTTAGTTTCAGCTCCATTTAAGCTTCAAACATGCATCCAGCTGCTCCCAAAGCACTGCTCCACTTGAACTATTTGAAAACAACACAAAAATGCTAGCAGTACGAGAATTTTGATAAAAGACATGAGTTAAACATTATTTAAACAAATGACATGCAAACGTACACAATATGATGCTAAATGATAATAAAAACTACCCTAAAACATGCATAAAATGGCATCTATCAACTACAAAGGGATGATGAATTGTTGTTCAAAACTCATATGCTACCAAAAGGCTTTTGTCCTAACGGTGTGGTGTGTGCCTCCCTCCATGATGTTGATGGTTCAAGTATCACTTGGAACATATGTGGTATTACGAATAGAATAGGAGTAAATTAGATTTGTCATTTCAAAAAAGCTCGTATGTCAATTTTAGGTAATTCATTTATTATTCTTATATTTTAAAATTTTTTATGCACAAAAACAAGCTCGCTTAGCATTAACATGCGGTGTTTTTCCACACCCATTAAAACTCTTAATATAATTTATTTATATTTTCATGTATCAAACAGATGAATTGTTGCAAGAGAAACAATGATGAGATATTTTGTTGCAATGAGAAAATAAAATTTTAGTTGGTTTCTGACATTTTGTTTTGGTTAATTGCATGATATTTTTTCAATTTTGGTTAATTGTATTTTTTTTGTTTTTTGTCATAAACATTGTAAAAAATTTGGATGGTTTGTCTTTTAGACACAAACTTTGTATGTTATTGTTTTAGAATGAAAATTTTGAATGATTACTGCTATTATGTGTTAACAATGAAAGGAGGATGCTATTATGTGTTTAAAATAATTATTAGATGCTATTATAGGTTAAAAAGAAAAGTATGATGTTATTATAGGGATGAGATGAAAAGTAAGATGTTATTATGAGTTAAGAAGAAAAGTAGGATGCTATTATGTTTAAAATGATATTAGGATGCAATTATGGGTTAAAAAGAAAAGTATGATTCTATATTGGGTTGAAAATAAAAGTACGTTGCTATTGTTTATTAAAAATAAAAGTAAGAAGTTAATATATGTTTAAATGAAAGTAGGGTGCTATCATGTGTTAAAATATTGGTAGGATGTTATTGTTGGACTTTAGCAGCAACAATAGGAACTTTACACCAAAATGGAAATGGGGTCAAGAAAGCAACCTGTACAAGGGACAAAATATAGAAGGGCAATACTGGAATATCTATGTTGTTTTAGTAATCTGGACAAGGACTGGAGTATACCAAAGCTTTAGAGGCTTTTCTTATTTAGCTTGATAATAGAGAAAAGTGACATTCCAGTCACGTACATAGCTAGACTATTTAAACAAAAAAAACGTGCATGAAAATAGGAACTTTCGGATACTAGCTAAAGACCAGGTACTTAGATATCATGTGCCTTTGATTTATTCTTCTTAACATAAAACATGCATATTCAATAAAGATTACTGAATTAGTTTTAACATTCTCCCCTTAATTCAGAATCTTGTGATTGACTTTACTCCAATCAAGTCTCTTATTTCTTCATACTTCACCCTTGCCATTGACTTTGTAAGAATATCTTCTTTCTACTTTGTCCCACACACATGACTGACAACTATTTCCCCATCCTCTACACATTCTCTTATAAAGTGATACCTTATATTGATGTGTTTGCTACGCCCATGGAAAACTAGATTTTTCATTAAGTCAAGAGCTGACCTATTATCTACAAACAGGTCAATTGGAGGTACCTTATGTCCAGTGATTTCAATAAGGAGTCTGCGAAGCCATATGCCTTGACAAGCTGCCTGAGTTGCAGCCATAAACTCTGCTTCACATGATAACAAGGCCACACTTCGTTGCTTTTTTGATGCCCATGTCACTAAGTTCCCATTCATGTAGAATGCTATTCCTCCTGTACTCTTGTCACACCCCAAAACCAGAATGGCGGAAACGTTCTGAGGTGGAGGACGTCATGTATAGCATCACAACCAATTAATAATGGCAATCATAGCAACACAACCATCACAGTGAATACTTATATGAAAATGATTACATCAGTTTGGAACTTTGTCTGAAACTTGTTTGAATTACATTAAATAGTATGTAAAAATATAAACATAAGACTCTTATTGCTCCAGCTTCTCAAAAATCCAACAGGTATCTGTCTACTGATTTCCTGATAATACAAGCAGTTTGAAAATATCAGCATAAAGCTGGTGAGTTCATAAGCGATGTTTTAAAATAGAAAGTTGTTGATGAATTGGTAAAATCGTTCGTATGATTTCAATAAAATTCGATATTTTTCTTTAGTGAGAATGTAGCGTTATCAATTCTGTATAAAACCATGAATATTCGTTACTGAAAATTGTAGTGATATGCGAAAATACTACTTCATGTGACCAGCTAATGTTAATCATGATGTATAAGTATTTCGTACGTGAAACCATTGTATAATCGGTTCTGTTTGAAAACCCTGGCTATAGCCAATAAACGTATTGTGTTTTATTACTTAAAATAAAACCATGTAGCGAATTCCCTGGAGATTCTTTGTTTGTAGTGCGTATTAGTTTTACTTAGTATGAATAAAACTGTTGAAGAGTGCCAACTTGTAAACAAAAGGTGATTTATACATATTGTGAGTCGTATAACCATACTTGATATGACCTAGAGACCTTTACAACGTTCTTCAGGCGTTGAGTTAAATGACATTTGTTCACCCCAGGCATGCCTGCCTAACTGTAGCTAGCAGTTCAGGTGTAGGATTGTCAGTCTCGAATAGATCTATTCACAAATCTCATGCTCTCCCTCCAGGAGACTTTGGTTATAGAATGATAGGATTTATACCTGTACACATAAGGGTATAGTGTTGAAGTAGTGCTTCGCAGTATCGTAAAATCTAGTTTACATGTAGTGCAATATCGTTTTAACATAGTGAAATTTGTATGTATACCGTATGTGGTGACAATTATAGTTATGAATGCCATGTTCGTGTAGTGATGTAAACTATAAAATGTATCTTTCATAGTGTATATGTTTAGTAGTGAAAGTTTATGTACTAGTTACGTTTCAAAAATCCCAAACTATACTAATTATAGTTTGGATGTATAGCGTAGTGAATATCGAATCCGGAAAACTATGAAATTTAGTGATAAATTGTAAAACTCCCCTTATGCTCAACATAGTATAAAAGGGTTAAAGTATGAGAATTGCATGAGTTTTATATTTGTTAAAAGCTCTTTGTATTAATTTACAAAAGCACTTATGGTTCGGTGTAACGCCCGGGTTTCAGGGCTAAGCATTTTTGACAATGTAATAGTCTAGGTCAACTATTGTAACTCTTTTTGAAGTAATAAAGATGAAACATTTGAGTATTATGTGAAATTATGTGTATTTATGTGCTTATTATTTAATTATAAATGTATAATTAAAAAAGAATAAAAATAAGCGTCAAAATTAAAGTGTGAGATAAGCCCGATATCTTTATATAAAGTTGTAGTGGTTGAAACAAGGATTCCGGGGATATAAAGAACACCGAAATCCGAGTTATAACGAAGAAGGTATGACCTGTCGAAGTTTCGCGACGGAACCGACACGATACCGGGAAGTGTAAAAAGTGAATTTACGATAGAGTGAGATTTAGCCTTAGAGATCTAAAAAAAAAGTCGTAGAATGCATTAAAACGAGATTGTCCATAAAAAGAACGCCCAAATCTGACTTCGTATGAAGAAGTTATGATTTTTTGAAGTTTCGGCTTAGCAGTGTACAACCCGAAACTCGAATATTAGATCGAGCGGTTTTTAGCCGACACGATCTGAACAAGAATCGAATATTTCATTAAGAGTAGCGTAACGAGAAAAAGATGGGCGAAAACGGACGTCGGATGAAGAAGTTATGAGAATTTAACGGACCAATCATGTCCCGGCCTGTTAATAATATAACTTTTAAAATAAAGTCAAAATTAGCCAACGGAGTCTAAACGAAAGTTGTAGAGTACGTTCCCACCTTCGCGTAGATATAAAGAATGTCAAAAACGGAGCTCGTATGTGAAAGTTATGATTTTTAGAAGTCGGAAAGTGAAATTGCGAAATCTGTTGAGAAGTTGATGACGTGGCTCGATCAGGGCCGTCGCTTACTGACCACGGTGCTTGCTTCGGATGATGACACATCGCTTCGCTACGCCCCGCATCCGAGGCCAAGTACGCCCCGCGTACGTTCGCTTCTTATCCTACCGGTGTGTGAGATAGCTAGATTCGAGTGGCAATCTTATCCAAGCCTTACGCCCAACGTAGCCAAGGACTACGCCCAGCTTAAGCCGAGGCCTCGCAGGCTATAAAAGGGGGTCGAGAGTTCCTCCATTTTCACACCTTTCTTCACTCTCTCTCTAACTTCTTTCTCTCTCTAAGTATCCTAAACACTCCTAAACCCTAGGGAGCCTCCCTAGCACCTGAAGGAAGCCCCGAGGCTCCCGAAGTCCCGAGAAAAAGAGTCTTTTGGTTTCGAAACGCTGCTCCGAGCAAAACCCAGTTTTCTTTAAAATCCGCTGTAAGTGAGCTATGCTTACGCAATTTTTAATATAACTTTTAAATAATTATAGTAATGTTATTAGGTCCTTAAAATAATTATTTGGGCTATTATTATGAGTTATATTGAGTGTTATTTAACGCTTATATAATAATAATAATAATAATAGCTAGACTATTAATTAATCGTGGTTGACGTTAGACTAAACCCTAGTGGTATTGATACTAGGTTTTATCGAAGGAAAATTGTTTTGAGAGTATCGAAGCGCTGTCCGAGTGCTGAGTCACTACATTTTAAGTGAGTGCATAGTTACTTTCAGCTTACACATAGATATGAAGTATTTATATAAATTACGTGTTGTGTGTGCATATACTTGCTATCTATGCTGGATGAACAATTTTATACACGTTTTCAATGATTTAAACTGTATATGTATTTTATATCTACAAAATGTGTTGGGTAGAACATGGGTAGATGTAATAGTTGCTGTGTGATAAAATAAAATAATGAGAGGCCTCGTTATAGATGTTATTGATGATCCAGTCATCTAGCAGAGTATATGTAGCACCTGGTTCCTGGTACGTATGACCTATCTAAGTAATTTACATTTTTAGCCTTGGACTCAGCGAGTTGTAGGCCCGACTCACCGAGTGGAGCCGGGATATTGAGCATGTTTAAGTTGGCGACTCAGTGAGTCCATATTCTGGACTCGGCGAGTCCCCGCTGTCTAGATGAAACCCTAATTTCAAGGGTTTGCACCCTATTTAAACAACCTTATGTGCCCCAAGCTCGCCCCCTTCACCTCCAGAGCAACCTTAGCCAAACCCTAACCTTCCCCTTTGTGATTTGAGTGTTTGTGTGTGTTTCTTTGAAGTTTTGAAGAAGAGAAGGAGGAAAGATCAAGGAGAAGGAAGAGGACAGAAGTTGTGAGCCCATTTCAGAGAATAGTAAGGTAAAACTCGCCCCCTTCTTCTGTTTCTATGGTAGAACCTTCATTAGAGCATCTTTAAGGCTTTTTGGAACCATTTATTGGCTTGGTTGTGGTTTAGAGGACTCCTTGGTTCATTTAGCCTTCAGATCTGACCACATCTGAGCTCTAGAGGCTCAGATCTACAACCATAATGGGCCATTTTCATGAACAAGCCTAGATCTACACTTATAACCCCATAAAAGTCCTTAAATCGCTTGTATGAGCATGCATGCACGTAAAGTTGGCAACTTTACGCGTAAAATCAACCCTAAGAGCCCAGATCTATGCATGTCATGAGCTGGATTCAAGCAAAATCGAGTATGTAGTAATTGCATGCGAACGACTCGGCGAGTCGTTCATTGGACTCGGCGAGTCGAGTCGCGAGTCCTCGAGTTTTCCCCCTTTTCGTGTTGCTGAGTGGAGTCGTGAGTCATAGGGGGGACTCAGTGAGTCGGAAGCCAGACTCACCCATGGAGGGACTTGGCGAGTCGATGCCCTGACTCGGCGAGTTCAAGGCCATCTTCTTACCTCAAGAACAGACCTGGCGAGTTGTTCATACAACTCGGCGAGTCTCAGCTTGGGGTGTTCATCGGATGAAGATGAACTCGACGAGTTGTTCATGCAACTCAGCGAGTAGGATGAAGGACCTTTGAATATCAGTTTAGAAAGAGAACCCGTCGAGTCTATGCCTAACTCGATGAGTAGGGACAGGAGTGAGGACAGGGACTCGACGAGTTGGCAAGCCAACTCGGCGAGTCGAGTCAACTGGAAGTTGACTTTGACTTGGAATTTGACCTGGTCAAGGGTAAAATGGTCATTTTACCCTAGGTTCAGCTAGCGGTGTTTAACTGAACGTTTTGTGGGAATTATAGCCGGAGGACTTCCGGAACAGTAGCAGCAGCAGTAGACAGTCAGTCCCCGCTCAAATCATCAACTACTTTGAGGTGAGTTACCTTCCAGTAGCGGTGGGTCTACGACCACAATGCCGGCCCACCAGTAGGAGTTGTATGTTATATGATTGTCTTTGTGATATCATCTAGGTTTGCTACTACCTGATATGTTATATGCTAGCATGATATGTTGTATGTGTAGAGTTCGGTCGTTAGGACCGATGGGTAGTCAGACACCCCAGATACGTCTGACAGTGTGTGATGTTATGTTTGCATGCTGGCTTGTATGTTATATGCAATAGAGGTAGTAGAAGGGGACCAGTCCCCGAGGTTCGGTTGTTAGGACCGATGGGTAGTCAGCACCCCATAATGGCTTGACACGGGTAGGTCGGCACCCCAGAATGGTCGTACGGGTAGATCGGCACCCCAGAATGGCCGTACCGGGTAGGTCGGGCATCCCAGAATTGCCTGGCAGTAAACAAGTCATATCCATAAGCCTACAAGTGATATCTAAGCCTTAGGGACAATTCAGAGGGGTTTTGGGGCTTTAAAACCCCATTAAATGGTGTTCACAATCCAAGAGTGTTCTTGGGCCGTAAACACATCATTTTGTCCCTAATTTATGTTTTAAACTCGAATTTGCAGGCTAGATAAGCTATATAACAAGTTAGGATAGTTTACCTACTCGTTTGGGGCTCGAAACGGACGATTTTTGGCTCGGGAAAAAGTTGTAGAGAGAGAGTAAAAAGGTAGAAATGGAGTTTACTCTCCCTTATATAGGGGTTGGAGTTGGGGCTCAGTGGAAATCTACCCAATACTGCCGTTAAACGGGGCTTTTGGTCGCACCCGATTTAGTGGTCGCAATAAAATTTAACTTTTTCCAAATTAATATGGAAATGTAATTTACATGCTTTTACTTTATTTTATTACGACGAATAACGACATAGAATATAAATAAATAAAATATTTATTTATTTTACGACCTCAAATTAACGGAACTTTTATAACGTGGAATATTCCGTTAACGGAAACGGGGTAATGTAACGGAATAGCTTTGGGTTGTCACATCATCCCCCCGTTAGAGGGAATTTCGTCCCGAAATTCAGTTCTAGGCAAGGAAGTAAGTATGAATGGTAGAGGCAGGAGGGTACTTCCTATTTGGTTTTTCATCGCATTCCCAAGTGAATCTCTGGCCTGTGTTGGTCATTCCAACAAACCTTCACCTACGGGATGCAGATTCCGTCTGGTGCAGTTAGCGATTTCCTACCGGTATATCTACGAGGTTAGGGTTCTCAATGGTTTCTATCAAGATGAGTGGGATACGAAGAGTGACGTCGGGTAAACACATATCAAGTCTAAGAAGTGGATTGATCTGGTGTGAAGCTTGTGGAATATCCGAAAGTAGTAGTGGTCTGATGAGGGTTGAACCAAATCTCCGTGAGGATTCTCAGATGGTCCTAAGCTCTCGGAAGGGTAGAGCTTTTCAGTACTTAGAACATTGTGTACTTCTATGGCAAGATCACAACTGACGTGATCGCCATTCCGAAGTTCCTAATGTTCTCTCTCATACTGGTAGTGTAGTCCATCAGGTTGGTTCTTAGGAAGCTCGGGTTGTCTTTGGTTTCGCGTTTCCTGTCAATTGGCTTTTAGAGACTTTCTAGATCATCGGATGGGTAGTGTGTCTACGGTATCTTTTTGTGGTAGATTGGCTATCTCAATCTTGTGCAAAATGAACCTGCACGAATGAATCTTGAGATATTCCCAACGGAAACCCTCAGGGTCGAGGAAATAGGGTTTCACCAGATGAGTGTTGGACTATCTCGGGAGGTGGTTCTACTATTTCTGTGTGAGATAATATTCGTGGAACACCTAATAGTCCAATGAATCTCTAAGACTTTGGTTTATTCTAGTGCGGAAAGCGCATGCTCTGCATAACCCCTCGACTAACACCAAGGCCGGTGTCAAGTCTATCTCTTCGGGCTCTGGGCCATGAGGCTTAACGCAACTACTTTCGCACTTTGATCAAGTATTCTTGCCTGCGAAGATTATCCTGTGGTTCTTGGTATTCTAGTGTTTACTTCGGAGAATGAAGTCTATCGTCTACAGGGCGACGATGATTTCCTCCGTGTGAGAGGGCCGAGGATCCTAGGCACTGCTCGTCGTTAACGGGTGGAAGAAGTGCCTGAGTAGTGCGAGCATCTACTGCAACTACTCTTCCGAAGGTTCTGAGTTTTCTCGGTCTAGGTCAAATCTAGTGAGTATAGGGTTCCATTACTCGGAACTTTAATCTCTTTACTAACTGAGGGTGTTGGTTATCATGTGAGCTTAACCGGTATGACAACAAATTTCGGATTTGTGGTCATTATAGTAGCTCATCCCGCAGTGGTTCTCTTGACTCCAGCTCCTATTTTATGGAAAAGGATGAAGGGCTTTACTATGAGGTTCGTGGTAGAGCTCATACTCGGCTTAACCACTAATACTTGGTGTATGCAAGTCGTATATAATTGAGGTCAGCAGGATGTTCAGTTGTGCGACTCCACCCCAGACCCACAACCCAACGAGGAACAGGGAGTAGGGAGGAAGCACACATCTTAAATCTTTTGATCTCAACTATATACCACCTTTATGCATATACCTGGTTATAGTGGTCAGTCTCATGAGTTCTATCCTCTGGGTTCACGAACCTGATGTGCGAGGTGCGAAGGGTTTTTCTGGGGAATCTACGAAGTATGCTTCGGATGGTTATTGTCTTTTGGAGTATCTTGCAGTGTCTTTCGCTTTGGTTTCCATATGACTAAGAGGGGTTGGTCAACAGCGCGCTGTACCCTTCTCTTGGGTACTTCGGAAGGTTTGAGATAAGAGGGACGACTGACAGATCGTATTAGGTTTGATTATTTGTATTATGTAGGTTCGGAAGAACCTTTATTTGCCGACATGGCTACGGAGAAAGTTCTTTTTACACAGCACTAGTGATTTACACATGGTTGCACTACATCAAACCATGATCGATAGAGTCGTCGAAATTGGCATACTTCGACATGACATAAAGTGAGGGTCGATAGAGTCATGCGCCGAACAGGCACACAAGTTCTAGGCGTCTCGGGTTTCGTCCTGTGTATCACTGTCGCGGATACTTGGACCGATAGAGTCGACGCGGAACTGTAGAGAGTCCTAAGTGTTTCTGAGTAGAGTATCTTTTCATGAATGGATTCTCACGAGGCATTTCTATAATCGCCTAACATATACTAGTCATGTATAATTAAGGTGGGGAGGACTGTTGACTGAGCGAATCCGCCCTAAATCCACAACCAAACGAGGAACAGGAAATGAGGCGACATTCACTCACTCTAGGTCTATCCATCTTAACTATACATGGCCGTAACATATATGTTTAGCCCTTATAGTTTTACCTGATGAATTTTAAATTTATAACAGTGCTGCGACTTTCGCCTTAATGGGGAAGTATTTACATTTGAATTAGTCTTTTAATGTTTTGCGTTAGTTATCTGAGATTGAGAGACGTACCAAAATCTACCGGGTTCCTTGATGCTTCTCCTTAAGCTGTAGACTTAGGCTCCTCCTGTGTCCTTGTCTTTTCCTTCGGTTGGGCAGTCCCTTTTGAAGTGTCCAATCTCACCACATAGACGGCAAACTGGATTGGTCGTCACGTTGGTGATTGATGCAATACGCTCCACCGGAGTTCTGCATACGCGAGCAGTATGCCCCTTCATGTTGCACCTAGCACATAAGAGTTCCTGGCATATACCATGATGGTGGTAGCTACACTTGCCACAGTGGGGAAGGTTTCCTAGGTATGGTCTTCTTGAAGTTAGGAGGGAAGGATTGACAGGGGTATTGACCGCCTCAGCTCGTTGCCCTTCGGAAGGTACTTGAGCCGAGGTACCTCCCTCCTCGATCTTGAGTTTTCTCTTCAGTGGATTCAGTTGAGGTTCTTGGGTGGCTGGGTATGCAGGTGTTGGTTGCTGCTGTCCATTGCTAGGATCGGAATTTCCGATAGGGCCCTTGCTAACATTGGCGTTGTTAGCATTCAGGTGAGCCATGACAACTGCTACGGTTGCCAAGACTGCAGCTTGGAATGTAGCTTCATCGAATAAGAGAGTAGGTTTCTTGCTTGTGGACTGGTTGCGTTTCTTTGGAGGCATGGTTTTTCCTACACGAAAAGGAATACAAGATAATGAGAGACGATGGCTAACCCTGGACATATCTGTCCTGACTGTATTAGGCATAAATTTTTCTCGTTCCTCGGGTACTGGTTGTCTGAGTGTCGACCTACATCCCTATGATGTAGTCCTGGTAATCAAGGTAGGAGTATGGGTATCGGGAAAAGGCCATAAGATGCGAGTCGTTCCTACTAAGTTACCTTTTATACTGGGAAAGGTTTCACTCTCCGGCCTGGAGAGATTTGAGAACAGTTCGGAACGAAACCGCGGAAAGAGAGGCTTATGAAGGCTTATGGCTAAATATTCTCAATAGAGGTGCGGGGATCCACTCTAATCGTGTTACTGGCAACGGGAAACGACGATTTACCTAACACATAGCGTGAGTAGTGTAACCACTAACTCACTAAATTGTATTATTTTATGGGTGCATTAGCGTGACGAACACGAGGAAAAGACACTTCTCGGGTTCCATGTACTGGCTCCCTCTGTCTACCTCGTAGCTTTGACTGAAATCGGCGTTGGTTTCCATCGGGTAGTTACCTAGGGTTCTTCTCTTGTGAAGACAAATTGAATTTCTACTCCGCCTCACTTTCGAATCCGTCTCTGGGTGTCATCACTTCATCATGGATGACTAGAAATCTCGAAAGTTTCGGCGAGTTTCTCACCGATGTACCTAAAAAGATATAGGCACTTGGTGAATTCAATACTCTCAACCCAGTTCATTTATTTCTGAACTAGAAATCTTCTCAATGAACCTCTTATGGGTCTGAATCAACTCTTCTGCCGAGTGATGAAGTGGATAGGGTTTTCTACAGGGTTCGTGCGAGAATGGAAATGTCTAAAGAATCCTAAGAGATTATTAACATTTCACTGGATGATCCACATCGAGTCCTGCTACGATTACACAGGGTATACAAATCATATATAGCTTAGATCCAATAGGCCTTCGAACATGTGATACTACTCTATATCCACATCCCAACGAGGAAAAGGAAGTAGAGCGAAACCACACATTCTTAGCCTATGGGATCCTTATTATATATAACCTTGGGAGTATACCCTCTGTAGTTGTAGGTATATCAATAAGGATCTTTTTAGTTCTTCACACAAGGTTGGTTATGGATTCTAAAATACCCCTATGCTATTTTAATTTCTTGTTTGTGTTTCTTATCTTCTGAATATGATTCTGGGATTAGTGTGAATCCTTTAGTGTTCCAAAATACTCCTATAGTATTTTGACTTTATGTTTGGCTCTAGCATTCCTAGTTGGTAAGTTTCAGACCTGTTGCACACCACTATCACTCCCAAGCACATGTTCATCGCATCTCGAATAAATGTAGTTGATCAGGTTACATTTTTTCTAGCTTACGATTACATAACTGCCCAAGTTTGATGGCAATGCTCAACATCCGAAGATTTTTATTATCGTTCTTCTTGTGATACTTGTGTTCGAGTGTTTAGATTCTGGATGTTCATATACTTTGGTAAAATATGGTTATATTTTAAAGTACAATTCTTGGTCAGAGTGTTTTATCCCTTTGTATTTATAGGTTGTATATCTTTTATGATTTGATATACTTAGCTCACTATAAACAATGCTCTGATACCAATCTGTCACACCCCAAAACCGGAACGACGGAAACGTTCTGAGGTGGATGACGTCATGTCAAGTATCACAACACATGCATTATAGTAATCAAGGTACAACAACCATTGCATTAATAGTAATAGTTTTACATGATTTACATAACAATACAACACAGTAATACAGGTAATAATATAAGAGCAGCTTGGCACAAAACCGTCTTCAATAGAAGCTCCTGGAATGTACCTGTCTAAAGCTGACCTGAGAATACAAGTTATTTGAAAAGCGAGTATCAGCATTTTTTACAAATGCTGGTGAGTTCATAAGTACTTAGTGTCATTTTATCCAAATAACTTTAATAAAAGTGGTAGTTTTAGAGTGTCCATTACATTAGTGTCTTTTCTAGAAAATCCTATATTTTCTTTAATAAAAGCAGTCTTCTACCAAGACTGGACGGAGTTATGTGGTAAAAAGTAGTTTTCCCTTAATCGCTATCACTATCAAAATATAGAATTTGATTATTAAAGAAAGCAGGAGAAATCAGGGAAAATAACATATGCCTCAGCAGTGAAGACTGCTGACTAAGGCAAAAGGAATCATAGACTCCAGGAGAGTATCGAACGAACGACACGCCTAGCTCAGTCTAACAAAAGAGACACAGACCCCAGATGGTACCAAATGAAAGGTACGGCTAGCAAGGTCTAAAAACAGAGGATACAGACCCCAGACAGTATCAAATGAAAGATACAGCTAGTAAGGTCTAAAACAAGAATACAAACCCCAGACAATATCAAATGAAAGATACAACTAGCAAGGTCTAAAAACAGTGTGACTCTGAGAGTGGGTTTTCAGCATACAGTGTAAAGTACCGTGTAAAATACAGTGTGAAATACTGTTACCTTAAGGCCATGAATTATAAGGTAACCTGGGATACTCGTAACCATACTAACCGACACTAGAGTACCTGACGCCCTACAAGCGTCAATATAAAATATGACATTTGTCACCCCTTGGCTTGGTAGCCAGTGGACTGTAGCTAGCAGTCAGGGTGCGGGGGTGTCAATCCCGTATATATCTATACACACAATGTCCGCTCTCCCTACAGGAGACTCTGGTTACCAACTAGACGACGGAGAAGACCATGTCCCGAAGATGCATCCCAAATAGTGGGTAGTGGGTTTCCAATATAAGTGTTGAACTAGAAGTAGAGACTCATAACTGAACTGACTAGAGTGAACCTATATGTCTATGCTCGTATACATAATTTATAACTAATGAATCAAATGACCTTCGGACGGCCATCCGATCCCACCAGACCACATCTCAAAGAAGAAAAGGAAATAGGGCGAACAAGCCTTCCTAAGTCCTTCACCCATTATTTATATGCATCTATACAAGCATAGGCATACATCCAACTACGCTTGAGTATGTAACAAGTGAAAACGTATCGTGAAGTATAACCAAATCGTGATGTATAACCGAGTCGTGTGGAATAACCAAATCGTGATCTATAACCGAGTCGTGTGGAATAACCAGATCATGATGTGTAAACGAACAGTGTGGAATAACCGACTCGTGATGTATAAGCGAATCGTGAAGCAAAAGTGTCATCAAGTATAAGTGTACCCCGAAGTGGAATCGTTAATAGGTATAAGTGAAACGGAAACGAAATCAAGTATAAGTGAAGAATAAGCATATCACTAGGTAAAAGCGTATCACATAGGAGTTTAAACTAAGTAGAAGTGAAGCAGCGGTATCAAACATGTGAGGGTATATAACATGAAAGAAAACCTTGATGAAAATCCTGAGCAAAAAGCTTTATACTTAAGAAAATCGCAGCTTAGTATTCTTTGATAAAATAAGTTTAAAAACCTTTAGAAATCCTTTAGGAACCTTTATAAACAAGTTTTAATGAAACTTTGATAAAACAATATAAGTAAGAGTTTTGAACAAGTGAAAACATTTTAGAAAACCATTTATAATATCCTACTCGGTAAAACAGTTTACAGTGTGGTAAATCCTTGTGCATGCGGGTTATCAATCACATGTGATTGATATGATAACTGGCATGTTTAACTTGTATTCCCCCCCTTATAAAACATGTAAAAAAACATTTAAAAGGTTCATTCAGGGGGTATGAACTCACCTGACATAAGTGGATCCAACGAAGGTGCCGGTTGGGTGCTCGGTGTCAAGTAAAGACTTGGACACACTTAGTGACCTATTTAACATATGACAACATATGTTCACATACAATTAGTACATTTAATACTAATTAAACAAGTATACGCTTCCTAAGTGCGAAAACACTTTTAATTAAGCGTGAGGGGTGTCTCGGGTAACTTTTAAGGGCTTGAATGGCTTAGCAATGGAGTTTACTCTTCACGGCCCTGGGACAACTCCCCATGAGTTTACAGCCGTAAACTCATGGTGAGGGTGTTCTAGGATGCTTAAAGGCCTTATCTCAATTGTGGAATTTTGCTAGGTCCAAATATAAAAGGTATGAATGGATATAAGGCACTTAAATGGACCAAATGAGAGTTTACGGCCCTAAACAAGGGAGTTTACAGCCGTAAGCTCCCAAGGACATCTTTCTTGGGTGTTTTAAGGGCTTAAGTGATTGAGAATAAATCCTATGTATTTTTCCAAGTCAAATGGGGAGTTTAGGGCACCATTTAACCCCTTTATAGGAGTTTACGGCCCAGGTACCCATTCTTGAGGGGTTTATGGCCGTAAGCTCCTTATGGAGTTGTTTTAATCATGTTAAAGGTCCCAAACTTGTTGGTGGTTGCTTCTTGAATTTATTCTAAGGCCATTGGTGTGTTTAAGTGGCTTTTAAACACTCAAACATGAGTTTACTCCCCATAATGAGGAGTTTACGGCCCAAGGATATTCTTGGGCAGTAAACTCATGTTTACTCCCCAAAATGCTAGTTCAAGGTGTTCTAAGTCCGATACCATAAGCCTACAAGTCATATCTAAGCCTTAGGGACAATTTGGAGGGGTTTTGGGGCTTAAAAACCCCATTAAATGGTGTTCACGGTCCAAGAGTGTTCTTGGGCCGTAAACTCATCATTTTTTCCCTAATTTATGTTTTAAACTCGAATTTGCAGGCTAGATAAGCTATATAACAAGTTAGGATAGTTTACCTACTCGTTTGGGGCTCGAAACGGATGATTTTTGGCTCAGGAAAAAGTTGTAGAGAAAGAGTAAAAAGGTGGAAATGGAGTTTACTCTCCCTTATATAAGGGTTGGAGTTGGGGCTCAGTGGAAATCTACCTAATACTGCTGTTAAACGGGGCTTTTGGTCGCACCCGATTTAGTGGTCGCAATAAAATTTAACTTTTTTCAAATTAATATGGAAATGTAATTTACATGTTTTTACTTTATTTTATTACGACGAATAACGAAATAGAATATAAATAAATAAAATATTTATTTATTTTACGACCTCAAATTAACGGAACTTTTATAACGTGGAATATTCCGTTAACGGAAACGGGGTAATGTAACGGAATAACTTTGGGTTGTCACACTTGTATTCCGCACTATGAGATCTTTCTGGGGATTTGTACTATGATATTATTATGTTTTATAAAATGGTTTCCAGACACGCGACATCTTTTATGAAATGATATGATCGGTGAATGTTTTATTTCTAATGTTTTGCAAAGTATATGTTTTTTTTAAAAATGAAATTTTTGGCCCGTATTTTTGGGTGTTAAAAGTTGGTATCAGAGCCCCGGTTTGAGGGATTCGGACACACCTTCGGGAGTGTCTGGACTCAAATCGAGGGATTAAAAGATTTTGAAAAAGGAAATGTTTTCTAAAAGTTAAGTAAAGAGTTTTTAAGAAAGAATGTGTGATGTGTGCGACCGGCCGAGCTCAAGTAAGTATTCCCCAAAGTACCCATACAAGTTTATGTTACGTTTATCGGTTTCAGTAGAACAGCATGCTAGAATAGGACTAAGGATCTAAGAGTGATGCCTTATGTGCCTGCTTTATGTGCTTCAACTTATGAGAGTTGCATGCTAGTATTGAGTAGACAGTAGTAGGATAACCTGTTCAGGTTATGCCTGGTAGTAGGAGCTTAACATTGCATGCTAGTGCAGTTCTTGTTATGAGGATAGAGTTGCTTGAGATTGTTCCCTTTTGTCCGAATGTTGTTGCTTTGTGCTTTGTGGGCCTTGAGTGATGGGAATTAGCTGTTAAGTGAATGCGTTAAGTCACATGTGATCAGGTTTGAATAATCTCAGAGTGTTGGATTTGACCCTATTGCGTAGCTCTTGTTTGAGTCCTAACTGTTGTGGGGATGAGTCCCTTACTCAAAGGATTATCCGAGCCTCATTGCATGTGGTTGTATTCAGGTAATGACTAATTGGCATTACAAAGAGACCTTCAGCAGCTGAGGACTGGGTTGGGTGGAGTGAGAGGTTTCCTAGGGTAAGCCTAGGATAAGAGTAGCAGAGATCAGCAGTGGTAAAAGGGATCTAGTGGAGTCAAGGCAATCCTTGAGGAAGGTACGGATATATGTGGAAGGTAGTATGGGCCCGTACTACTGAAAGCAAAGGATCCGTACCCGAATTGAGGAAGGCTAAGACAAGTCCGGGGAACTTGTATTAGATGTGATCCCTTTAGAGGTATCAGTATCACTAATGGTTGCCTGTATTTACTGCAGAATGGTGGTACTACGTCAGTGGCCAACGGTTGGCAGTTCTGGAGAGGGATCGGGTTCGGGATCAGGTTCCGAGCCAGCAGATGAGAGGCTACGCGAGTTCATCGCGTCAGAGATCACCAGAGGTGTCCTTGAGTCGACTCCCATTATCTTCGGGTCGATCAAGGAAGGGGTAGTCAATTTGATGGAGGATCGCCTCTGGGCAATCAGGAGTGACATGGCATCTGGCCAGTCGGGATCTCGCACACTGTACTTTAAGGACTTCAGGGGCAGTGGTGCACCGGATTTTCACGGGGCGAAGGACCCCATAGCTGCCAGGGGATGGATTGCAGACATTGAGCCTACACAGTTGACTAGCTTCTGCCATGAGGGGTTGAAGGTGAGATTTGCAGCAGGATGTTTGAAAGATCGAGCTAGGGATTGGTGGGAGTACGTTGGTGACTCGTTGGGAGCCTTGGTTGTCGAGGCTATGACCTGGTCGGACTTTGTGACCAGGTTCAGGGCAGAGTTTGTGCCGGCTGTCGAGCTTTAGCAGCTGGCCAGGGAGTTCTTAGATATGAGGCAGACGACGGAGACTGTGGCGGAGATCACCGCCAAGTTCCGGGAGAGGGCATTGTTGGTGCCCCAGTATGCGGGTGATGAGAACATGAGGAGGACCCACTGCCATGACATGCTCCAAGCTGATATTCGAGAGCATGTCATTTTTCAGCTTGCCCTACCTTGGACTCTATGATTGTCAGGGCGAGGGAGAGGGAGATAGATTTGGAGCACATCCGGAAAAGGAAGGCAGAGGAGGGACAGGCAGGAGGGGCTTCAGGGAAGAAGCCCGAGGGACCAGATGGTAGGCCGAAAGGCCAGTTAGGACCGAGCCGCTGCAGGAAATGCGGCAAACCTCATGAGGGGGCATGTAGACTGGGATCGTCGGGCTGCTATAAGTGCGGCAAGATGGGGCATTTCAGCAGGGTTTGTACCGCCCCTGTACCTGTGATACAGATGTTTGAGTTGTTGTGTTTCCACTGCAACCAGAGGGGCCACAAGAAGGCCAATTGCCCCCAATTGACAGCAGTAGCAGCGCCAGTGCAGGCGCTAGCTCCAGCGACCCTGCAGATCACTGATGGCCGGCAGGGCAAGGCAGAGGATCCAGTGGTGAAGAACCGGGCATTTCAGCTGACTACCGAGGAGGCACGCGTTGGACCCGATGTGGTGACGGGTATGATTCCTTCCCTTTATTTTATTTATATGATGTTATGTTATTGATATGTGCTCTGTGTTTATGCGTTAGGATCATTCCATGTGAACGGTATCCCTGTTCAGGTGTTGTTTGACTCAGGTGCCACCCGATCGTTTGTTTCTCTTGTGCTTAGCAAGAAGTTTACTGAGTCTTCAGGCATGTTGGATTGCCCTTTAGAGGTATAGATTGTCGATGATCGATCGGTGCGGGCATCAGCGTGTTCAGAGATAGTGTTATGAGGTTATTCAAGGAGTGCTACTTGGTGGATTTGGTTCCCATTCCGTTGCGTGGGAACAAGGTGATTATAGGCATGGACTGGTTGAGCCCTAATGGGGCGGTGATAGATTGCGCACAACAGCTAGTACGGATCAGGACCCCAAGTGGGGGAGAGTTGGTGATCCACGGAGAGAGGCCACCATGTGGACCTACAGTATGTTCAGCAGCGAGGGCCAGACGCTACCTTTAGCAGGGTTGCATAGGATATGTCGCGTATGTTATGGATACCCGGGAGGCGGGTAAGGCGACGGTGAGCGAGGTCCCGGTGGTGCGAGACTACGCGAATGTGTTCCCAGAGGAGCTACCTGGGATACCTATGGAGTGACAGGTAGAGTTCAGGATCGACCTAGTTCCTGGTGCGGCTCCGATAGCCAAGGCACCCTATCGGTTGGCTCCTCCCGAGATGCAGGAGTTGTGTACGCAGCTACAGGAGCTGCTAGACAAGGGATTTATTCGACCGAGCAGTTCACCCTGGGGAGCCCCGGTCCTGTTTGTGAAGAAGAAGGACGGGTCGCATTGGATGTGCATAGATTACCGGGAGCTGAATAAGGTAACAGTGAAGAACCGTTACCCACTCCCAAGGATTGATGACCTCTTTGATCAGTTACAGGGAGCATCTTGGTTCTCTAAGATCGATTTGCGATCAGGTTATCATCAGATGAGGGTCAGAGAGGAGGATGTGCAGAAGACCGTGTTTCGGACGCGTTATGGCCATTATGAGTTCGTGGTGATGCCGTTTGGGCTCACCAATGCTCCTGCCGCATTCATGGACCTCATGAACCGCATGTATAGACCGATGTTGGATCGGTCTGTAATAGTTTTCATTGATGACATCTTGGTTTATTCCAAGACGCAGGAGGAGCATGAGGAGTACCTGCGGGAGGTGCTGGAGACCTTGAGGAGGGAGAGTTTGTACGCCAAGTTCTCCAAATGTGAGTTTTGGTTGCGTGAGGTGCAGTTTCTTGGGCACCTTGTCAACCAAAACGGGATTTCAGTAGACTCGGCCAAGGTGGAGGCCGTGATGAGATGGGAGATTCCGAAGTCTCCATCCGAGATTCGGAGTTTCCTGGGATTAGCGGGCTACTATCGGAGATTCATTCAGGATTTCTCCAAGATAGCCGTACCTCTGACACGGTTGACCAAGAAAGCCGTGGTCTTTCGATGGGGGCCTGAGCAGCAGGCAACGTTTGAGGTTCTGAGGCAGAGATTGTGTGAGGCGCCAATCTTAGCCCTGCCAGTGGGCGTAGAGGATTTTGTGGTATACTGTGACGCGTCTATTTCAGGTTTGGGCGTGATATTGATGCAAATAGGGCATGTTATTGCTTATGCCTCGAGGCAACTGAAGCCTCACGAGGTGAGTTATCCGACGCACGATTTAGAGCTGGGGCGGTGGTCTTCGCCCTCAAGATTTGGCAACATTACCTCTACGGGGTTCGATGTACCATTTACACGGACCACAAGATTTTGAGGTACCTTATGGATCAGCCGAATCTGAACATGAGACAGTGTCGGTGGTTGGACGTGGTGAAGGTTTATGATTGTGAAATCCTTTATCACCCGGGGAAGGCCAATGTGGTGGCCGATGCGCTTAGCCGTAAGGCGGCGCCGACCAGGGATGTGTGTATGAGGATGGCGGTGGTGACTCCACTGTTAGAGCAGATTCGGGAAGCACATCAGGAGGCTATGAAAGAGGAGCATCGGAAGAGCGAGCGGATAGTGGGTCAAGTCACCTCCTTCGATTATGATAGCCGAGGATTATTGACACTACAAAGTAGGATATGTTGCGGGCGTGCGTGCTAGACTTCGGTGGTAGCTGGGATACCTATCTTCCCTTGGTTGAGTTTTCGTACAACAACAGCTACCACGCGAGTATTGACCGTCCTCCATTCAAGATGTTGTACGGACGGAGGTGCAGGACCCCGATATGTTGGGGTGAAGTTGCCCAGAGGGTCATAGGGAGCACAGAGGTGGTGCTCAAGACGACCGAGAGGATCCAACAAGTTCGGAGCAGGCTGCAAACTGCGCAGATTCGGCATAAAAGTTACGCCGACAAGTGCCGATCAGACCTGGAGTTCCAGGTCGGGGATATGGTTCTCCTGAAAGTGTCGCCTTGGAAGGGCGTCATTCGATTCAGGAAGCGGGTCAAGTTGGGCCCGAGATACATTGGTCCGTTCAGGGTTGTAGCCCGGGTGGGCAAGGTGGCATATAGGCTGGATTTGCCAGCCGAAATCAGTCAGATGCACATCACCTTCCATGTCTCCCAGTTGCAGAAGTGCCTAGTGGATGACTCAGCGGTAGTGCCATTAGAAGATATTCAGGTTGATGGCAGCCTGAATTACATCAAGCGCCCAGTTGCAATCCTCGACCGGAAGTCGAAGGATCTGAGGAACAAGAGGGTGGAATTAGTGAAGGTGCAGTGGCAGCACCGGAAGGGTTCAGAGTGGACTTGGGAGCCGGTGGAAGAAATGATGGAACATTACCCCGATCTGTTTCAGGGTCAAGCAGCAGACATCGAGGACGAAGTCTAAACTAAGTGGGGGAGATTTGTAGCACCTGGTTCCTGGTACGTATGACCTATCTAAGTAATTTACATTTTTAGCCTTGGACTCAGCGAGTTGTAGGCCCGACTCGCCGAGTAGAGCCAGGGTATTGAGCACGTTTAAGTTGGCGACTCGGCGAGTCCATATTCTGGACTCGACGAGTCCCCGCTGTCTAGATGAAACCCTAATTTCAAGGGTTTGCACCCTATTTAAACCAACTTATGTGCCCCCAAGCTCGCCCCCTTCACCTCCAGAGCAACCTTAGCCAAACCCTAACCTTCCCCTTTGTGATTTGAGTGTTTGTGTGTGTTTCTTTGAAGTTTTGAAGAAGAGAAGGAGGAAATATCAAGGAGAAGGAAGAGGACAGAAGTAGTGAGCCCATTTCAGAGAATAGTAAGGTAAAACTCGCCCCCTTCTTCTGTTTCTATGGTAGAACCTTCATTAGAGAATCTTTAAGGCTTTTTGGAACCATTTACTGGCTTGGTTGTGGTTTAGAGGACTCCTTGGTTCGTTTAGCTTTCAGATCTGACTACATTTGAGCTCTAGAGGCTCAGATCTACAACCTTCATGGGCTATTTTCATGAACAAGCCTAGATCTACACTTCTAACCCCATAAAAGTCCTTAAATCGCTTGTATGATCATGCATGCACGTAAAGTTGGAAACTTTACGTGTAAAATCAACCCTAAGAGCCTAGATCTATGCATGGCATGAACTGCATTCAAGCAAAATCGAGTATGTAGTAATTGCATGCGAACGACTCGGCGAGTCGTTCATCGGACTCGGCGAGTCGAGTCGCGAGTCCTCGAGTTTCCCCCTTTTCGTGTTGCTGAATGGAGTCGTGAGTCATAGGGGGAATCAGTGAGTCGGAAGCCAGACTCACCCATGGAGGGACTCGGCGAGTCGATGCCCTGACTCGGCGAGTTCAAGGCCATCTTCTTACCTCAAGAACAGACCTGACGAGTTGTTCATACAACTCGACGAGTCTTAGCTTGGGGTGTTCATCGGATGAAGATGAACTCGACGAGTTGTTCATGCAACTCGGCGAGTAGGATGAAGGACCTTTGGATATTAATTTAGAAAGAGAATCCGTCGAGTCTATGCCTAACTCGACGAGTAGGGACAGGAGTGAGGACAATCGACTGGATAGGGACTCGACGAGTTGGCAAGCCAACTCGGCGAGTCGGGTCAACTGGAAGTTGACTTTGACTTGGACTTTGACCTGGTCAAGGGTAAAATGGTCATTTTACCCTAGGTTCAGCTAGCAGTGTTTAACTGAATGTTTTGTGGGAATTATAGTCGGAGGACTTCCGGAACAGCAGCAGCAGCAGTAGACAGTCAGTCCCCGCTCAAATGAGCAACTACTTTGAGGTGAGTTACCTTCCAGTAGCAGTGGGTCTACGGCCACAATGCCGGCCCACGAGTAGGAGTTGTATGTTAGATGATTGTCTTTAGATATCTTCTAGGTTTGCTGCTACCTGATATGTTATATGTTAGCATGATATGTTGTATGCGTAGAGTTCGGTCGTTAGGACCGATGGGTAGTCAGACACCCCAGATACGTCTGACAGTATGTGATGTTATGTTTGCATGCTGGCTTGTATGTTATATGTGATAGAGGTAGTAGGAGGGGACTAGTCCCCGAGGTTCGGTTGTTAGGACCGATGGGTAGTTAGCACCCCAGAATGGCTTGACACGGGTAGGTTGGCACCCCAGAATGGTTGTATGGGTAGATCGGCACCCCCAGAATGGCCGTACCGGGTAGGTCGGACACCCCAGAATTGTCTGGCAGTATGTATGTTATGTGGTTGTATGGTATGTGGTACGATGGGGGAACTCACTAAGCTTCGTGCTTACAGTTTACAGTTTTGGTTTCAGGTACCTCTTCTTCGAAGGGGAAGGAGCTGGCGCGGTAGCGGCACATCACATACATGCTTGTATTCCGCACTATGAGATCTTTCTGGGGATTTGTACTCTGATATTATTATGTTTTATAAAATGGTTTCCAGACACACAACATCTTTTATGAAATGATATGATCGGTGAATGTTTTATTTCTAATGTTTTGTAAAGTATATGTTTTTTTAAAAATGAAATTTTTGGCCCGTATTTTGGGGTGTTACAAGTTGGTATCAGAGCCCCAGTTTGAGGGATTCGGACACACCTTCGGGAGTGTCTGGACTCAAATCGAGGGATTAAAAGATTTTGAAAAAGGAAATGTTTTCTAAAAGTTAAGTAAAGAGTTTTTAAGAAAGAACGAAGTGTGTGATGTGCGCGACCGACCGAGCTCAAGTAAGTATTCCCCAAAGTACCCATACAAGTTTATGTTACGTTTATCAGTTTCAGTAGAACAGCATGATAGAATAGGACTAAGGATCTAAGAGTGATGCCTTATGTGCCTGCTTTATGTGCTTCAACTTATGAGAGTTGCATGCTAGTATTGAGTAGACAGTAGTAGGATAGCCTGTTAAGGTTATGCCTGGTAGTAGGAGCTTAGCATTGCATGCTAGTGCAGTTCTTGTTATGAGGATAAAGTTGCTTGAGATTGTTCCCTTTTGTTCGAATGTTGTTGCTTTGTGCTATGTGGGCCTTGAGTGATGGGAATTAGCTGTTAGGTGAAAGCGTTAAGTCACATGTGATCAGGGTTGAATAATCTCAGAGTGTTGGATTTGACCCTATTGCGTAGCTCTTGTTTGAGTCCTAACTGTTGTGGGGATGGCCGTACGGGTAGATCAGCACCCCAGAATGGCCGTACCGGGTAGGTCGGGCACCCCAGAATTGCCTGGCAGTATGTATGTTATGTGATTGTATGATATGTGGTAAGATGGGGGAACTCACTAAGCTTCGTGCTTACAGTTTACAGTTTTGGTTTCACGTACCTCTTCTTCGAAGGGGAAGGAGCTGGCGCGGTAGCGGTACATCACATACATGCTTGTATTCCGCACTATGAGATCTTTCTGGGGATTTGTACTATGATATTATTATGTTTTATAAAATGGTTTCCAGACACGCAACATCTTTTATGAAATGATATGATCGGTGAATGTTTTATTTCTAATGTTTTGCAAAGTATATGTTTTTTTAAAAATGAAATTTTTGGCCCGTATTTTGGGGTGTTACAGTATAAATGACGACCACGGACTATTCTAGACAGTCCAGTGGAACATTAGCACGCTCGCAACCTGTAGGTGTTTATTTGAACTGTGTGCTCACCAGGTGTACTTCATCCCCCACATGGTTGCCTTAAGGACATTTATTGCTAAGGAATCCCCTTAGCAGTAGTGTCCATCCCGATGATAGTCCTTAGACTAGGTCCCTTGTGTTAGATGTTTTAGGGACGTAAAGTGAGGATAACGGGAATGAGTAATCGGGTTTGTTTGGTTTGATAAATTTAATAAACTTATTTATTATGGGTTGAAATCCTATGTGCTCACCAGGCTCCCAAGCCTGACCCACTCAGTTTCTTGTATTACATGTAGTGGCGCATGGGCATAGATGTGATGTCTTGGGATGAGAGATTAAGGGATTTTAGGTCTGTAAATACAAAATAATGTAGTAAGGCCTATGATGTATTGTTTATGCTTATGATCTGTATCGAACATGACATCCCGAGTCTTTTTAATGAAATACATTTCTATGGAAATGCTTTTGATAAATCTTTATCATATTTTGTTTTGGGACAAATTCCATAACACTTTTATTTAAAATGTTACTCTGATTTTTAAACAAAGCATAAACAAAATCGGTCTTTTCTGGCCATGAAAATGGGGATGTCACATTCGGCTTGTATTCTCCCCCTGAAAACAGTAAAAACACAGAAAATGTAGGGGCATGAACTCACCTTGAGCGAGTGGTTTGGACGAGAGACTGGTACAGGATGTTGATTGTCAAGTGAAACCTCAAACTCAACTTGACCCTAAAACACGAAATGACACACGTAGGAGTCAAATGAAGGTATTTCACCACTAGATATGATAGATAATCACTCTAGAGACTTGGAACTACTTGCACCAAGTGATAGAACCTTGTAGGATTGAGAAAAGGGAGTGTATGGCCACCTTGAGGGTGTGTGCGACCATGGGTGTGTGGCCCAATGGGTGTGCGGCTGTACACTCATGAAGGAGGGTGCCTTTGAAGTGTTCTCAAGGTCCATACTTGCATCCATGAAGTGTTCTAAGTCTATAATTAATTGTAGTGCAAGTTAAGGGTCCTAGAAGTGGGTTTACGACCCTAGGACGAGTGTGTGGTCGCACACTAGAGTGTGCTGCCGCACACAAGGAGTGTGCTGCCGCTCAAGGGTGTGTGCGGCCGTACACAGGTGTGTACGGTCGTACACCCCACAAGATGATGTCCAAAATTTCCATTCCGAGGTGCAACAAGGCTAGGGGCATGTCTATCTCGAATATGGAAGTTAAACTCTCACTTTTGAGGGTGTTTTAAGGGTGTGCGGCCACCTTACGGGGGGGGGGGGGGTGTGCGACCGCACTCACTTCCAAACACGAAGAACATGTCAATTATTGCACACTTAAGGCTTAGATAGAGTGGTCTTTCATGGATATCAAGTTAGAGGATGAATTACTCACATTCTTGAAGCTTTGGAGGGTTTGTGGTTGAAGAAGCTTGAGAGGAAAAGTGTTGTGTGCTGCCAAGGTGTCAAAAGAATGAAAGGAAAGGGGCTACCCTTTATATAGGGGAGAGAGTGCTGCCAAAAAGTGAGTGTGTGGCCAAGGAGTGGGTGTGCGGCCGCACACCCATGTGTACGGTCGTACACTCCTCCTAGAGGTGTGTATGGCCCGGTTTTCTCACTATACGACTCACTGACTCATTCCTAACCTCAACCTTGGTCATACTCAAGCTTATAACACTTAAATGAACCCTTAAACAGTGCAAGAAATCAACAAAACAAGTTGAATATTGATTGATTTGACTAAGTGTACAAGAGAGAAGTTCCGGGTTGTCACAACTTTTCCCATCTTATATGTCCTTTCCAAAATCACTATCAGAGTACCCAGTGAGGGTGACTTGCTTTTCACCTTTGGTATACTTCAATCCATAGTTCAAGGTACCTTTGATGTATCTGAGAATTGCTTTCACAGCTTGGAGGTGTTTGACAGTTGGCTTTTCCATGAATCGACTAACTACACCGATTGAAAATGAAAGATTAGTGTGTGTGTGTGTGAGGTACCTGAGTGTACCAACTATGCTTCTATACTCTGTAGGATCCACCAGTTCTCCTTCTTCATGTTTAAACAATTTTAGCTTGTGTTCCATGGGGGTTCTGGTTGCATTACACTCCATCATGCGTGTCTTGTTCAAGATGTTCTTTGCATTTGCCTCTTGCTTCAAAGTGATTCTAGTCTCATATTGGTTGACTTTAATTCCCAGATAATAATTCAGCAAACCAAGATCACTCATCTCAAATTTGGATTTCATCTCCAATTTGAAATCACTTACATCTTTTGGACAGTTGACTGTGACCAACAGATCATTCACATACACCCCCACTATCAAGATGTTGCCTTCTTTCTTCCGTGTGTAAACAGAGTATTCTTGAGAGCACCTTGTAAAACCCAAGCTTTTAAGGTACTTGTCTAGGAGCTTGCGTCAGTCCATACATGGCCTTTGAGAGCTTGTACACCTTGCCTACCTCCTTTTTCTTTTCAAAGCCTTCAGGTTGCATCACGTACACTTCTTCTTCAAGTTTTCCATTCAGGAAAGCTTATTTCACATCTAGGTGATGCACCCATCAACCAATTGAACCTGCAAGAGCCAAAATCACACGTACCGTTTCAATTCTGGCCACTGGTGCGAAGACCTCTTCATAATCGATGCCCTGTTTTTGTACGTAGCCCTTGGCTACGATTCTTGCCTTGTACTTGGAAATTATCCCATCTGGTTCTCTTTTGACCTTGTAAACCCACTTCAAGCCAATCGATTTACGCCCTTTAGGAAGATCGACCAGGGTCTAGGTCTTTTTCTTCTTAATTGACGCCAATTCCTCCTTCATTGCACTGACCCATTCGTCTATGGTCTTCGCTTCTCTGTACGTGGTGGGTTCGTCTTCATTCTGAATCATAAATAGCTCTTCTAGGGAAATATGAATCTGCTCTATGTTCTCGTATAAATCAGTGAATGTGCGATAGCGTTTGGGGGCACCACCGCTGGTGGAGCTTGAGGCGGTGCTCGGAGACTAATTTTGAATTGGTGAATTTGGCGTAACCGATGAATTGTGCCCCGATTCATTTGTGTTTGTGGGTGTATGTGGGTTCGCTTGTGGATGTGGGCTCCCTTGTGAGTCCATTTGGGGAGTTATGGGCTCGTCATTGTCCGACCCGGGTGACCTGACATCGTATTGAGGGGTATATGGTTGAGAGTCAAACCCATCGTCGTCTCCAATCTCCCCCAAATCAACGAAATCAAAGCCATCCACCGTAAAGCTTATACTTGTAATTGATTTAATCTTACCTTTCTCCCCCCAATTTTAGGCTTGACCTTCTTCAAACACAATGTCCCCACTCACGTACATTGTTCCCGTATCAGGGTCCAATAGTTTGTGAGCTTTCGTTCCCTTTTCAGTTCCGTGATACACTACCTTCTTGCTTCTGTCATCCAATTTCTTTAGGTGGTTCTTAGCTATCTTCATATGTGCGATACAACCAAAAACCCTTAAGTGACAGACATTTGGCTTCCTTCCAGTCCACATCTCATACGGTGTGGTTTCCTAGAGGGCATTTGAACTCATTCGATTCAGGATGTAAACAACATGGCTCACTGCTTCTCCCCATAGTACATCAGGTACTTTCATAGTCTTTAAGCAACTTCTCACCATTTCCAAAACCGTTCGATTTCTTCTCTCTACAACTCCATTATGTTGTGGAGAGTAGGGTGAGGTGTAATGACGACTCAGCCCAGTCTCATTACAATACGTGGTGAATTGATTCAAGAGAAACTCCCCCCTCGATCTGTTCTGAAAAGCTTCAGTTTTTCACCAGTCTTTACTTCAACTTTTGTTCTAAATCTCTTAAAAGTCTGAAGTGCTTCATCTTTTGTCTTTAGCAGGTACACCCACATGAACCTGCTGAAATCATCTACAAGCAGCAAGAAATACCTGTGTTCCACCTGGTGTTGATGGTGAGATTGGTTCACACATTTCACCGTGTATGAGCTCTAATCTTCGCTTTGCCCTAAAGCTGACACAAGAAGGGAATGGGAGCCTGGGTTGCTTTCCCATGATACATCCCTCACAGGGTTTTGATGGTATCACCATTTTAGGAATTCCCATAATCAAACCTTTATCAGCCATTGATTCAACGAGGTAAAATTCACATGCCCTAACCTTGTGTGCCATAACCATGTTGGGGTTTTTATTTCAGCAATTAAACACATTGAATTGACTTCTTCAAGTTCAATTTTGTAGAGACGATTTGGGGATTTATGTACCTTCATTAGCAGCTTTCCAGTTTTGTCATGAACCCAGAGGAATGGTTCTCTTATCTTGATCTCATCTCCACCTTTAGATAGCTGGGCCAAGCTTATAATATTGCTGCATAAATCAGGTATATAATACACCTCTTCCAATCTTCTTTGCTCACCATTCTTGCATTTGAAAACTATTGACCCTTTGCCTTCAATTCTGACTCTGGATTCATCTCCAAATTTAACATAACCTTGTATTTCTTTGTTCAGGTTATGGAACTTTCTTTCATCATCGGTCATGTGATTGCTTTCCCCTGTATCAAGGTACCATAACCTTGATTGGTTTAACTCTACACCTTTTGTTTTTAATTTCGGATGCACATTCTCCTCATTTAAAAACACTTCACCCATTTCTTGTCTGTTTTCCAGGGACATCAGCAGTAGAGCAGGTTCGTTGTCCTCTTGTATGAGGTTGATCTCATGGACCCTCTCCTTTCTTGGGTTTGTGCATTCAACTATATAATGCCCAAACTCCTGGCAGTTGTAGCATTGGATGCTGCTCTTATCTTTACTACTAGATGCCCTATTGCTGCCTTCTCGTGGGCCACCTCTTCCACAACCACCACGACCTCTTCCCCTGCCTCTGCCTCGTCCACGTGAGCCGCCAAACCCTCCTCTTTGCGATTTGGATTTGGAGTCTCCTTCGCTTTTCTTCTTGTTTCTCTCTGTCCACTCTTGGTGGGTTAAGAGAAGCTTTCGATCGTCACTTTTTGTAAGTCCCTTCATTCTTTCTTCATGCGCCTTCAATCTTCTTATTACTTCTTCTACTGACATCTCATATAGGTTTCCAAACTGTTCTAGGGTTGATTCCAATTGCAGAAATTTGGTTGACACCACCCTAAGAAGCTTCTTCACTACATAAGACTCTTCTACAGTATCACCAAGAGTGTGCATGGAACTGACGATATTGCTAACCTTCATGGCAAAATCATCTACTCCTTCAGACTCCTTCATGGTAAGTGATTCGAACTCTGCCTTTAAAGTTTGAATCCTCGCCGTTTTTACTCTGTCTGCCCCCGCAAATCTTGTTTTTAATGCCTCCCATGCTTCCATGACCGATTTCTTGTCAACCAATGACATTAAAAGATCTTCAGGTATCCCTTGGTAAATCGCTGCTAACACGATTTTATCTTTCTTTGTGTCAACAACGGTATTTGCGGTTCTGGGCTCAACCGCCTCCCATACGCCATGTGCCTGCATAAACACCTTCATTTTTATCGCCCAAGCTCCATAATTCGTTCTTGACAACATGGGATAATGTAAGGTAATCTGACCATCTTTCTCACCATTTCCAGTGCTTCCAGACATCTCTTCTCGAGGCTGGTACTTGGGCATGCACCAGGATTAGCTCTGATACCAAGTGTTGGACTTTAGCAGCAACAATAGGAACTTTACACCAAAATGGAAACGAGGACAAGAAAGCAACCTATACATGGGACAAAATATAGAAGGCCAATACTTGAATATCTATGTTGTTTTAGTAATCTGGACAAGGAACAGAGTATACCAAAGATTTAGAGGCTTTTCTTATTTAGCTTGATAATAGGGAAAAGTGACATTCCAGTCACGTACATAGCTAGACTATTTAAACAAAAAAAACTTGCATGAAAATAGGAACTAACTGATACTAGCTAAAGACCAGGTACTCAGATACCATGTGCCTTTGATTTATTCTTCCTAACATAATACGTGCATATTCAATAAAGATTACTGAATTACTTTTAACAGTTATTATGGGTTAAAAAGAAAAGTATGATGCTATTAAGTGTTAAGAATAAAAGTTGGATGATATTATGAGTAAAAAAGAATAGTACGATTATATTATGGGTTAAGAAGAAAGACATGATGCTATTATAGGTTAAAAGAAAATTATAATGTAATTATATGTTAAAAAAAGTACCATATTACTCATCACATGTAGTATGTCGTCCGAAATTTAATGTATTTTTTTTCTTTTTGTTACATGTCGTTGTTTCACATTCATCTCTTTCGCATTAACAATTACTTCATGTTGTTATCGTGTAAGAAATTTTACAGACGCATGTATTCATTCTCTAGTTTTCTTGATTTCCAGTATTGTGTCTTATATGCATTTCACATTTTTTTTTTCAGTTTGAGATTTTTAATTATTTATTTATTTATTTTTGTGATCGCTTCGCTTGCTCTATGTTTATCATTTGATGTGGAATGATGGTTGAACTTGTGTGTAATTTTTAACTATTCTCTTGGGGGAGAAGAAGAAAAAAACATTTTTGTCAAAAAATAAAAAAATGATGTTTTAAAAGGATTGGTATGAATTGTTTCACATCTACACTTTTTAGATATACACTTTTTATATAGAGGTTTGATGTTGTGATAGGGGTTAGATATCTATTATGTGAATCTCTAATAAAATCATTTTAAGTGAATGTATTTAAATCACTATATTTTAGAAAAAACCAATAACTCATATAAATATATAAAACACGCAACTCATTTTATACTCACTTTTTTATATGTAGAAGTTATAGATGCTACTAAAAATTATGTATTTATGAAAAACGTCATATAAAATCCGTGCATTTCTTGATTTTGAGACATTGTAACACCTTACATACAATACCTACAAACTCCTTTGGGGTTTCATTTCCCCTTTAAAGTCCGTGTTAATATACTACAACAAATAAAGCAAATAATCGAAAAAACACCAACGAAATAACACTTCGGAAAAACTATCATACTTTTGAATCCATCATATTGTTATTTACATACTATTATGCAAAAAGACCATGTTTTGTAGTAAGGTTTGCGAAAATACAATAGTTTCCTATGGAAATATGGTGTTTTCTCAGGAAAAAAAAACTTACATTTTGTGTAAATCTACGAAAAAACATTTTATATCCACGATAAACAACAACGAAAACATGATGTTTTCGCAAAATTTTCTGTAGAAATGCCACATTTTCCAGTGCAAATATGGTAGTAATTTTGATAAAAAAAAGTTGCAAAATTAAAAAAAAGAATATAATAGAATATCATTATCGTTTTATTTGTTGTGCAAATCTTAACTCTATATGAAAATATAAGATAAAGAGAAAAATAAAGGAAATATTTGTAGGGAATTTACGTAGTTGGATCTATCCAACTAATTTCGCACCTTTGAGGTCCATTGGCATGAAGTGATCGAATATCGTGACTATTTTAAGTCAAATGTTTTATTTTTGACTAAATATTAGCACAAACTTATAATATTATGTTAAATTTGTTTTTTTTCTTTTAAAAAATGATGTATTAAATGTGTTTTATACATATATTATTAGGATACAATTCAGTTTTTTTGAATTACAATGATTAAAAATGCTATATACATTAAATATATTTGAATTTATTTACATTTTTATTTTACTTATTATTTCGTTAATATTTAAAGCCATAGTTTCATAATAGATGGTCTAAAATCTAAATTACCATAATATATATATATATATATATATATATATATATATATATATATATATATATATATATATATATATATATATATATATATATATATATATATTGCAAAGCATTTTAATAATCCTGGCTTAAGTGCCATGACATGTCCACTTCACCAGTTGAGGATAAAATAGTTAAAAAAATCTTCGAAAGTCGAACTTTATAGAAGTAAACTATTGTTTGGTTGTATATAATTGTATTGTATTGAACTATTAATCAACTCCTTTTGAAAAGGAATATTTCCAAAATAAAATTTAGAGCGGTTGTTTAATACTTTAATTAGTTGGTTGCAAGAGGGTCAATAATATAAACCCACCAATCAATATATTGTCAAACCCAGATCCAATAAGAGTACAAAGAGTACTCTGTGCTCTTACCACTTGTAACCATGGGCCCACCACCCATCGTCACATGCTATTCTTTCGATAAGAGTAGTAAGATATCTGACTCTTAATTTTAGGTTTAATGTCATTTATGATATTGAAATCTCCCTAATTTATTCATTTGGCAATTTAGATTTTTAACGAGACGAGTTTGCCGCTAATGATGTTTTGGAGTTTCTAGCTTTTAACGTTTGACAAACGTTTCGTTTTGAATAAAAATCGTTGTTTGACACTAATACACTATAAGTTTTTAACATTTAGTTTAAATAAAACACTCTAACATGTTCGACATAGAGTGTTTGAGAACTTCTAGCGTTTGACAAAAACGCTTCGTTTTAAAATAAAAAGGTCTTGTTTGGCGTTGCGAACTTTTAGCGTTTAGTTTAAACAAAACGTTTCAAATCCAAAAACTACCTCACATAGCGTTTAACTAAAACTCTATCAATTACCAGCTACCCACTAACAGCTAGTTTTGCCGAACACATCATAAATTTAAAAGTTACATCGTGTAGCATTAAACAAAACATTACTAGCTACATGTTACCCGTATCAACTAATTTTGTCAAACACGAACTAAATTAGGGATTTGACTTTACTATATCACTATGACCTTTTATAACAAATAAAATAGGCTTTAATGCATACATGAATATGTTTTTTTAATGAAAAATAAATATATATTAAAAAGAAATCCAAACCTAATTGAAGGTCCCAATTTTTAATATGGGCATTTGCAAATTCTATTAACTTGAGGATACTAACTTCTAACCAAAAACCAACCGTTCAAGAAAAAAAACCAAACATAACAAGATATTGGGTGGGACAAAGCGTACAAGAAAATTTCAATTTACAAGCATAGTAATGATGAGACACCCCAATCCGCCCAATTAATCCCCCTTTCCCCCTGTATTTGTAACATAAGAATACCAAAGCTATGATATTGTCAGCTGTCTTAGTGGGAGAAATGGTATAATGATTAAATATCCTTACATTACTCGCCTTCCATATCAACCAAAGTCTACCATAACAAATTATGATTATAAGTTTTTTTTCCCCTTGGATAGTACCCCCAAGAAGCAACATAATTTACTATCTCTCCCACCTACATAAATGAGATAGCACCAATCCCACACCATTTGAAGATTCATTCCCAGATGACGCTTGCAAAGCTATAACTAATGAGAATATGATATGAGTATTCAATTGCTGAGGTGCAGTAATGACATGTATCTGAATCAATATTAACACCACACTGACAAAGGGTTGTTGGGTGACAACAAAACAAGTTAAACACTTCAAAAAATATCAAAACAAACTTCGGTGAACTTGCGGAAATAAAACTTATGAAAATGTAAATCAAATGAACACAATATTTAATGAGGTTCGGTCAAGATGACCTACATCCACGAGCGAACGATAGTGAGAGAGGATTTTATTAACTTCCAAGAACAAATACAATCACACACAAAGTTTACACCCTACTTAAGCTCTCAAAACAAAAGAATCTTTCTTGCTTACTAATTGCTCCAAAGGAGTGCTCTCAACATCAGAGTTATTACTCTCTTGAAATTTCTGCACACATACAATGATGGAGATATGAGTCTATTTATACTTGAGGGATCAGATCTAAAACCCTAATAGGCCAAACCCATTGGCCCATGAATGGTGACAACCAATCATATCCCGCCATGCAACATCTTCTGGAACATTCTTTCATGTCATACAACCCATGAGCATCAACAACACTCGTGATGGACCACTTTGACCATAATGGGGCATCATGATGCACAGGTGGCGCATCATGAACACTAATGGTCCAATGCCGATCATGGTGACACAACAAGGTGTACTTCTTGCGCATCACCAACTTCTGAGCATCCTTGAACGATCTTGAGCATCATAGAGAACTTCATAGTATACTTGGCTCATCAAGGACCAAGATGGTCCATCTTGCGACATCATGGTGCAACAAGATATGGATGGAACAAGAGGCACCAAGTGTGAAACAAGAGCATCTAGGTTGGAGCAACATCACCATCTTGGCGCAACAATAACATGCATGGCGCAATAAGGCCATGCTAAGCTAAATAGCCCACTCCATGGCATAACAGAAGCACCCTATGACGCAAGAAGGAGTGCCCTTGGTGCAACAACATCCTTCTTGGCCCACGTCTGTAGCAGATGGTGCAACAAGGCCCCCTTGTTGCTCGATATCACTCCCAAGTGCTCCAAACTTCTTCCAGGTGCTCCAAAGCCCCTTCAGTATGATCCGTTCCTTTGGCACTTGATCCATTCCTTTGTCAGACGATCCATTCCTTTGTCAGATGATTCGTTCCTTTGTCACATGCTTAATGAATCCCAAGTGCTCCATTGAGTTCTAAGTGCTCCACTTGATTCTAAATGCTCCATGTTGGACAAGACTTCATACCTCAAAAAGTGCTCTATTGAGTTCTAAGTGCTCCATGTTGGACAAGACTTTATACCTCAACAAGGGCTACCATCGAAGGAATCCTACTAAGAGTAGCCTTCCATATGAAGCATGTTACCTTGATCGAGACTTCTTTCAACCAATTAACCATTGTGCCAATAGGACAAGGAGGTGATAGTTTGAATTTCGATCTAACAACACCCACATAGAACTTACCATCAGATGCCAAATTACATCTCCAAGAGTTGTTCACCTTCGTTACTATATAACTCACTTGAAGACCAAATTTGAATATATCTTGTGTTCCCCCGACTATATTATTTCCTACCCCGAGCATATTCTTTTTAAATAAATAATTGAGTGGTTACCATGCAAATGGTGAATACCACTAATAACACCGCTTCATAGGGAATTGACATCTATAAGTTGCCTCCACCACCATTTCACCGTAAGAGAAATATTTAAGGAGTAAAAGGACGTTAAACGTAAACCATCATTTTCTTTTGAAGTAGTTACCTTTTCCTACGAAACTCAGTTAATTTTGGACTTATCCTTATCATTTTTTTTCATCATATTATGCCAAAATAGGTGAATATTTATGATGTGTGTATTTAATCTATATATTAAAATTTTAAGAAATATATATTGTTAATATTAACCATTAAAGAATAATTGTTAAACTAAATTGTTAGTACAATTATTAGTTTCTTATACACATAGCTTGCATGTTAATAAAGCTAAAATTATATTTTTATTTACCGTGACATTTAACGATTTTTATAATCAATTAACTTGAAATTTACTTATTTAAACCTTAAATTTTTTTTTATCATTGATAGTTATTTAAAATATCAATAATTATTCATAAAATAACGTAATATAAGTTACTATTTGATGTTACTATTAATTATCTTTTTAATTAATTTAGTGTAATGTCCAAAAAATTATGACCAAAAGTTTTGATTTTTATATTAATAAAACCATTATCCATAACAATATCATAAAATCATAGCGAAATCAACGTATATCAAATAACATCAAAGTACAATTAGAGTCATATAAAATGCAGAACAATGTGGTGTGTGCACTTCAATCATCCCGAGCTCTTCTCTTTTGAACCAGAAGTCCCTTAAATATAAACTGAAAACCTTAAGCACAATGCTTAGGGAGTTTCCTAAAATACCACATACCATACATATCAAACATATGAGTTGGGCTGCGACCGTCATCCCTCCCCCCTGACATCGCGCCCTGCTCGGAACAGATCTGTCAGTCATCAGGCGCCACCCAATATACATACAAACATATAGACACATGTAAAAATCACAAAGATGAATAACATACACTATAATCATCAGGCCCCGCCCGATAAACATATCAGAAAACATACATGCAGAGTCACACAAACAACTAGCATTCTAATCATAATAAACCATGGGTTGACATTGGTGCCTTCTACCCACTAAACACAGTGAGAAAACTCACCTCAAGCTACTGAATCTCTCAAACAAAATCTTGGTCTGTTGACCCGAAAAATCACCGCGCTAACATCATCAAATAATATTCAATTAATAATTGGATCTCGAATCATTATTGTCACACCCCAAAACCGGAACGGCGGAAACGTTCTGGGGTGGATGACGTCATGTCAAGTATCACAACATATGCAGTATAGTAATCAAAGTACAACAACCATTGCATTAATAGTAATTGTTTTACATGGTTTACATTACATAGAAAACATCAAGTAATACAAGTAATAATATAGGTGCAGCTTGGTACTAAACTGTCTTCATCCAAAAGCTCCTGGAATGTACCTGTCTAAAGCTGACCTAAGAATACAAGTTATTTGAAAGCGAGTATCAGCATTTTTATAAATGCTGGTGAGTTCATAAGTATTTAGTGTCATTTTATTCAAATAACTTTATAAAAGTAGTAGTTTAGAATCAACGGTGTATTAGAGTCCTTTCCAGAAAATCCTATATTTTCTAATTAAAAGTGGTCTTCTACCAAGACCCGACAGTGTTATGTTTTAAAGAAGAATTTCCCTAAAATATTATCCTTATCAAAATACGGTATTTGACTTTAAAGAAAGTAGGAGGATATTACAAGTAAAAGTATTAGGGAAAATAACATAGGCCTCAACGGGAAATACTGTTGTATGAGGCAAAAGAAATCATAGACTCCAGGAGAGTATCGAATGAACAACACGCCTGGCTCAGTCTAACGAAAAGAGACCCAGACCCCAGACAATATCAAATGGATGATACGTCTAGCAAGGTCTAAAAACAGTGAATACAGACCCCAGACAGTATCAAATGAATGATACGTCTAGCAAGGTCTAAAAACAGTGAATACAATGTTAAAACCCGTTACCTTAAGGCCATGAATTATAAGGTAACCCCGAGATACTCGTAACCATACTGATAGACACTAGAGAACTTGGCGCCCTGCAAGCGTCGGTGTAAGTATGACATTTGTCACCCCTTGGCTTGGTAGGCCGTGGACTGTAGCTAGCAGTCAGGGTGCGGGGGTGTCAATCCCATATAGATCTATACACACCATGTCCGCTCTCCCTACAAGAGACTATGGTTACCAACTTGACAACAGAGAAGGCCGTGTATTGAAGATGTATCTCGTATAGTGAGATTTGATGTAAAATACTGGACTAATGATAGAGACTCACAACTGAACTGACTAATGTAACCCTATATGTCTATGCTTGTATACATAATATATAACTAATGATCAAACGACCTTCGGACGGACATCTGATCCCACCAGACCACATCTCAACGAAGAAAAGGAAATAGGGCGAACTAGCCTTCCTAAGTCCTTTAACCATTATTTATATAACTTATACAAGCACAGGCATACATTTAACTAAGTAGAATCATTTAACGAAGTTTAAGTGTTTAACGAAGTAGAATTGTTTCACAAAGTATAAGTGTTAACAAGTAGGAGCGTATCGTGAAGTAGGAGCGTATCGTGAAGTAGGAGCGTATCGTGAAGTAAAAGTGTATCGCGAAGTAAAAGTGTTAACAAAGTAGTAGCATTTAACTAAGTAAGAGCATTAACTAAGTAGAAGTATAACAAGGCAGTACAATCTAACGAAGTAGGAGTATAAAACATGGAAGAAAACTTCGATGAAAACTTTGGAAAACCTTTATACATAGGAAAATCACGATTTGGTATTCTTTTATAAAATAAGTTTGAAAACCTTTAGAAATTCTTTGGAAACCTTTCATAAACAAGTTTTGAATGAAACTTTGATAAAACATTTTGGGTAAAGAAATCCTTTGTTTAACATACTGCCGTAACAGGATTTTAAGTAAAACATACAGTGTGAGAAACAATTTGAGAAAAGCTTTGTACAAGTAAAGATGTTTTGGAAGACCATTTACAGTATCATACTTGGTAAAAACAGTTGACAGTGTAATAAATCCTTGTGCATGCGGGTTATCAATCACATGTGATTGATATGATAACTGGGATGTTTAACTTGTATTCCCCCCCCCCCCCCCCCCCGTAAAAACATTTAAAAAGGTTAATTCAGGGGTATGAACTCACATGATGTAAGTGGATCGAACGAAGGTGCCGGTTGGGTGCTTGGTGTCAAATAAAGACTTGAACACACTCAGTGACCTATTAACATATGATAACATATGTTTACATACAATTAGTACATATAATACTAATTAAACAAGTATACACATCCTAAAGTGCGGAAAACACTTTGGTTGAGTGCTTGGAGTGTCCCAGGTAACATTTAAGGGTGTGTATGACTTAGATAGGGGGTTTACTCTTCAAGAGTAAACTCTTTACAGAGTTCACGGCCCTGGGACTAACTCCCCATGAGTTTACGGCCGTAAACTCATGGTGAGGGTGTTCTAGGATGCCAAAATGTCTTATATCAATTGTGGAATTTTGCTAGGTCCAAATATAAAGTGTATGAATGGATTTAAGGCATCAAATGGACCAATTAAGGAGTTTACGGCCCTAAACAAGGAGTTTACGGCCGTAAGCTCCTATGTACATATTCTTTTGGTGTTTTAAGGGCTTAAATGATAGAGAATAAAATCCTAAGCATTTTTCCAAGTCAAATGGGGAGTTTAGGGCATCATTTGGGCACCTTTTAGGAGTTTACGGCCCATGGACCTTTCCTAGGGGGGTTTACGGCCGTAAACTCCTATTTCCTTGGTTTCTTTAATGTTTAAAGCATTTACATCAATGGGATTGCTTCTAGACATTTTTCCAAGGCCATAAGAGGTGTTTGAGGGCATTTCTAACACTTAAACTTGATTTTACTCCCCATGAAGAGGAGTTTATGGCCCAAGCAAGTTCTTGGGCAGTAAACTCAAGTTTACTCCCCAAAAGTTAAGTTCAATGTGTTCTAAGTCCGTTTCCATAAGTCATTTAGCCATATCTAACCTTAGGGGTAGTTTAGAGGGGTTTTGGGGCTTAAAAAACCCCATTTAATGGTGTTCAAGGTCCAAGAGTGTTCTTGGGCCGTAAACACATGAATTTACCCCTATGTGATGTTTTAAACATGAATTTGCATGCTACCTAAGCTATACAACAAGTTAGGGTAGATTGCTTACTCGTTTGGGGCTCGAAACGGACGATTTTGGCTCGAAAATAAGTTGTAGAGAGAGAGTGTAGAGAGAGAGTAAAAAGGGTGGAAATGAAGTTTACTCTCCCTTATATAGGGGCTTGAGTTGAGGCTCAGTGGAAATCTACCCGATACTGTCGTTAAACGGGGCTTTTGGTCACACCCGATTTAGTGGCCGTATTTTGACTTGGTTGAAACTAAAATTTTCCAAGGGATTAATAAGGGTGTTTCTAATTTGTTTCAACCCTTACTAAGTCATTTAAAAAGTCCCAAATTAATTAACCAGTCCAAAAGTTAACGGACAGTTAAATAAAACGAGACTTATTAACGGAAAACGGGTTAAAAATGACGGAATAAATTTCGGGTTGTCACAATTATCAAGAATATAAATTACTTGTCCAACATCCAAGGTAAAATACCATTTTACCCTTTTCTTACATGGCCCCAAACCACGACCCAACTCATTTGCTCAAAAGGCCCAAATTCCTAAATGGCATCCCAAGGCCCAATATGGCCCACCTTCCTAATTGAGCCCAAAAATCATCATGGACCTAATTCCAAGAAAGCCCATAGTCTATTAATGACCTAGAGTCAGAAGTCCAATGACCCAACAAGGCTCCAAACCCTAAAAGCCCAAAATATGGCCTAAACCCATGAAAGTTAACGCAAAAGTCAAACAGCTGAGTACGTTGGGCGTACTTAGGCTTACACTTAGCGTACTCCTTCCGGGGCCAGTACGCGCAACGTACGAGCTGGGTATGCCCCGCGTACTCTGTAGAAAACAAAACCAACTTATTAAGAACTAGATTGGTTAAGCCATCATGCCAAACTCTCAGATCTGGTCCTAAGTAGTGACTTAACATGTAAAGTTGGCAAATTTACTCCCATGCATGTCTTAATAAGGCCCAAAACTCAAAGAGAACCATAACAAGGAACCTAACACATGCATGGACCAAGATATCTCATAAAGGTTGCATTTTTATGGACAAGGGACCTCAAATGTGCTAAGATCTAACACCCATGGTTTGTGGAGTAAACTATAAGCTCAAATATGGCTTAAAAGAACCAAAAATGCACAAATAACACCCTAAGTTGGATCTAGCATAAAGAACCATCAAGATGAGAGCTTTTTACCTCAAATGACTTGCTAAGATGAAGATGACTCTGGATCTACAAGCTGAAGCCACTCCCAAACAACCTCAAATGAAAAGAAACCAAGCTTTACTATATATATATATATATATATATATATATATATATATATATATATATATATATATTGAAAAGAAACCAAGCGTTAATTAATTTCCAAGCTTTACTATATATATCTTGAAAAGAAACTAAATGAAAATGTATTTTGTTGCAAATCACAAACATGCCCATAAATATGAGAACTCGGTTCCCGAGTTAGTGGATAGTGGTTTTGTCAATTTTAAGCAGATAACTGAAGTGCAAAGTGTTTGTAGACTAAATCAAGAATAAATGGTGTGTGTGTGTGGCGGTTCTGGAGAAGGTGAGGTGATCAAACCTCATTACAATTATTTTCTTCATTTACATCCATTGTGGTGACAAGATGAAAGATAATTTCATCATAGGGAAAAAAATCACAGAAAAGAAGAAGAAAAATGAAAATGGCTTACAAATATTTGCCTAAATAAATAACATGAATACCAAAATAACCTTTAAAAAAACACCATCTCGTCAATTTAACATTGTTCGAGAGTCAATTACTAATGAAAACAGACTTCGTGTTTATGAAAATACCTGCAAATCGATATCGATAGGGAAGGGGTCAGGTCCACGAAAACACAATTACAAAACATGAAAACTACTTCTTTTCTTACGCTTCAACAGAACATCAAAAGAAATATATTAATTTTTATGAATAAGCTTCTAAAAACTGATCAAAATAACTAAAAGTTACATTTGCAAATCGTTTTTCAACAAGCCCTAATGAAAAAATATTGCTAGGATTTTGCACATATACTACCTGTAACAACAACAGGAGCAATTTTTCATTCTTCCAATGAAAACTTGATGAAGGAGGCAAATCAGGAAAGGAGATATAAGGCATAATATAGGGTTTAGACACAAAGAAGGATCGTCATGGGGTTCGTCGACAGAGAACGCATGACCGTAATCAGAAAGAAAGGAAACCAAATAAGGGGGGAAAATTAGACAAAAATATGATAGTGTGTTTGTTAAACACAATGTAAACGTCCAAGTTTGGAAACTACGGAGAGGATACAGGAGGTCCTAAGCATCGATGAAAAGAAAAGTATATGATGCCATCAAATGATCTAAGGGTGAAAAATCTATTGATGAAATGCAATGAAGGGCTATGATTGTTTCATTTATGAGTTAAGGGTTCTCTTTTAATAATATTTAAAGATAGGTAGATAATTGGTAATCAATATTATCTATCCATTAGAAATCAACCATATGAGAAAGTTGTTGGATTAGGTGTCTAAGTCATAACTATAATTGGTATATACTTAAATTGATAGTAGCACAGTCTTTTTGAGTTGCCCTTAAAACTAGCAATTAGACAAGATGATTTTGGAGAAAGAGGTTGATTTATTATTTTATTACTAAATTAAAATAAATAATTTGCTAATATATTATGAGAATAATATATTAATTAGAAATAGTGATAATTAATTAATATTTAATCAGAAAATTTTGGGATTAAAGGAATTAATTAAAAGTGTAGGGACTGAAGTGAAATTGTTCAATAGTTGAGCAAGAGACAATCTGGAACCCTCCATAAGGATTGGACGGCTTTCTTGAGGCCTTAGGGTTTCTAGAATAATCCCTGGTGGATAATTAGAAAAGTGGATAATTACCCGGTTTAAGATAATCTTGGATTGGGGCTTATCTAGGGTTTAATGACTGCACTATAAATAGGGTTTTAACCCTAGAATTTCCGCCACTTGTTTTTGGAAGACCTAGCAGAATTTTTGGAGCCTCTCTTCTCCTTCTTCTCAATCATCTTCCTTTGCTAGTGTTGGGTGTGAACCACTAGAGGCGTGAAATTTGTGACACTTGCTCTCAAGACTTCAACAACACAAGAACTTTTCATTGTTATTACTAAAAAACAATCAAGGTCTGATTCTTCTAGCCCTATTTGTATTTTTCCAAAATATGCTAGTGTTCTAGGGTTTCTATTTTGGTGTTCAAGTTGTATGTTCAATTAGAGAAAAAATAGATCAATTATTAGGGTTGCATGCACGCATAAGATTTATGTGTTTTGCATAATACCCATCAGAAGTAAAACCAGATATAGGGAAGTATTCTTTTAATTCTTGAAGTTAACTTGTTTTCTCTGCTTAATTGATAGTTGATAGTTTAAGTTCTCCTGATCTTGAAAAAAATCAGTAAACCCCCTCCCCCCGAATCAAAGTTTGTTTCTTACCTTAATTAGGAGTAGTTAATTTATTTAATTAAATTCCGTTACATGTGATCGACATCCAACTTACCCAAGTTATACTATAATATGACTAGGTACACTGTCTATACGTGCATAGTTAGTAAAAGTTTGTTAGATTATAAATTTAAGACTATGAGGTACTTTTGTGTACATCACATCGCATCCATGAGAGATTTGTGCACATGATAACTTTTGACGATACTTTGATAAATGTTTTGAGTTAAATGGTTTTATCTAAGTTTTCATAAGTTGTGAAATTGAATAATCACTTAAATTTTTAATGAAAAATTTAGGTTGAATTTTGGGACGTTACAGAAAAGTTAGAAATCCTAACTTATTGAAATTATCTTTTTGAAGGTTTGATTATAGTTATTTTAAAAGTCATTTTCATATTGACAAACATTTCTTTTGACTTATTGATTTTTCAAAAAACTAACAAGTCAATAAATTATTTTTAAATGAAATTTCAAACACGTTGGTAGTTATGGTTGAGAAGCATGTTGGTGATTTGTTATCATCAATGTTATTTAAGTGTAATGAGATTAGTTTGTTGACCAAAAGTGATCTTGATAAATATTAAACAAGTAAGGAAGGTGTATAGTATACACTTGTTTAACTTTGATCAAGTTTCAAAGTACACTGTCATTTAGGGGCGAAGCCCCTGAACGAACGAGGGTCCGGGGGCCGGGAGCGGGGTCCAAGGGGCGGCAAAGCCCCTGGCTGGGGTATGTTACTATATTAAAAATGCATCAGCAAATTGATTTTTTAGATAATTGACCATTGATTTGACCCTTATCCGTATATCCGCTTTTATGGTTTTATGACAGTTTAAAACTGTCATATGATAGTTTTCAGACAAAGATCTTAAAGTTGGTTTTAGTCTTATTTCTGGTACATACGAAAATATCATAAAATATTTTTTGTTCTTGTGTCTCTGAGTATTATCCAATTGAGGATTTGGGAGTACCATCCAGATATTTAGATTTGAAAGTAATAATCACAATTTTTAGAATTTCCAAACTTTTCTATACCCAAATTTCTAACAAAACATTGAACAAAGCTTAATGTTACTTTACAACTTGTAGTGTATTATTATTATTATTATTATTATTATTATTATTATTATTATTGATGGATGTATTAGGTATATTTCTTAAGATATTACAAGAATAATTAACAAATGGTTTTACATGGAGATAAAATAGTTTAATTTGAGGTAAAATGATTAATTTATAACTACTAAGAATCATTAAACATAAAAACATATTATTTATGTTATTTTTAGTTGTCAACTTGTATATTTATTTATATTTAACTTGGACTATATCTTCAAAAAAAATTCAGAATTTGGACTATTTGTGTAAAAGTAAAAACATTAAGACCCTATTAATATTAACACGTTTTTTTTTTCTTTACAAATAACAATTCTAAAAAAAAAAGGTTATCTAACAGTTTTTCCAATTTTAAAGTTTTACTCTAAATTAATCGAAACTTATTTTATCTACAACTTCCGCTAAAGAAATCTGAATTTAATGGCACCTTTCACTGTGTTCATGGGTTCCAATAAAAACGTCACGTCTCCTTTTTAATATGAAAGAAAAATGAAGCCCCACTGTTTGTTTCTATACAAATCAATAATTAAAAAAAAAAAAGTAAAATAATAGCGAGGAAGAGAAGGTTCGCTATAAGTAGTGTGGAAGGTTCGGATAAGTAGTATCTAGAACCTTCGTCTTCCTTCTTGCCCTGAAATTTTGCACATTTCGTCTGCATTTTTGCCCAAATTCAACTCTTGTTTTTACAAAAAAACCCATAAATTTAGTATACCAGAACTTTCTTAAAGGGGATAGCTCAGCGCCAGCCATGATTCTGGCAGTTATCAACAACTTTCCTCAAATGTCAGTTTGTCCTTTAGATTCCATTTATGTTATCTGTTTTTAACTGAAATTTTGCTCAAAAGCCCTAATCTACTCTAGATTTGGTCTTTGCGTATACCAATCTGTTTGATCTTTCATCACAGCAAGTTTTAATTTATTTTATATATTCTCGGGTTTGCTGCAAAGTTTGATGAACCCATCTGAGTTTTCAAAAGTGAAAATTCGTGAGATTTGTGATTATCTTGTTGTAATTTGTCTGGTCTAATTATCGTCGTGCAAACTTTAATCTTATATTTCCTAGGTTTTGATGCTAATTTTGATGAACCCATCTGAGATTTGTAATTGACCTTGTTCTGATTTATTGAGTTTCATCGTCGTAGTCGTAGTACAAGTTTCTATCTTCTATTTCCTGAGTTTTGCTGCAAAATTGAATAAACCCATCTGGGTTTTCATACGAAAGATTCTGGATTTGTGATTCGTTTGGGTTTATTATCTTGGTAAATTAAAACCCGTCGATAAAGACTTGTGATTTAGAAGGGGTCGATTATGAATCCTTTCTTCTCGGTCGTTAAGGAGGAGTATCCATCAAGTGGTGGTGGTGGTGATAGCGACGGCGTAAGGCGGCCAACGGCGATTCAAGCACCACTTCCACAGCCAATGGAGGGTCTTCATGATGCTGGGCCCCCACCTTTTTTGACGAAAATCTATGATATGGTCGACGACCGAAGTATTGACCACATTGTTTCTTGGAGCAGAGGTGGTCAAAGCTTCACTGTATTGGATCCACATGCTTTCGCTACTAATCTCCTCCCTCGATACTTTAAACACAACAATTTCTCTAGTTTTGTCAGGCAACTCAATACTTATGTAAGTCTTTCTCCCACTCCCTTTCTCTCTCTTTTTTCCCATGGTTTTAATTCGCAATTAAATTAAAAATAATCAAAGTTTCATTTATGCAAAGCTAGAAGAAGATGTGATTGATTATGGCAAAAGATGGGGCTACGAAATGATGAATGAAGAATACCGGAAATTAGTCTAGATATTTTTAGTTAGTATATACAGTATATGTTTTATTCGGAAATTGTTGGCTATAGAGCTTTCGGTTTCTGAACGCAGGGTTTTAGAAAGATAGATCCGGATGTATGGGAGTTTGCGAATGAAGCGTTCGTGAGGGGTCAAAGACACGTTTTGAAGAACATCAAGAGAAGACGCGCGCCTTCTTCTTCTTCATCATCATCTTCAGCTGCTTCTCAAGGTTGTCCTGAATCATTCGGATTGGATGAAGTTGGGCGTCTGAAACACGAAAAGCAAGTTCTGATGATGGAGTTAGTAAACCTCCGACAACAGCAACAGAACACTAGGGCTCAACTTCAAGCCATGGAAGTCAGGATACGTGGGACAGAGAAAAAACAGCAGAAGGTGATGAGTTTCTTGGCGAAAGCTATGCAAAATCCTGAATTTGTCAGAAAGTTAGTCCAACATGGTAGAAGACAGGACCTTCGAGACGCCATTAGAGGGTTTGATGGTGTTGAAAGTGGGGAATCGAGTCGAACCAGAAACAAGCTTATTAAAGATGAACCAGAGGAGGAGGAGTTTTCTCAGGTGTCTGAGCTTGAGGCACTTGCTTTAGAGATTCAAGGATTTGGTAGAGCCAAAAGAAACCAAGAGGAAGAAGAAGAAGAAGTAGTAGAAGAAGAAGAAGAAGCTAATGAGATGTGTGAAGAGAAAGAACTTGATGATGAATTCTGGGAAGAGTTGTTTAGTGAAAGATCAGGTGTTGAAGATGTGAATTTCTTGGCTGATAAGTTGGATTTCTTGGGTTCGAATCCCAAGTAGGAAGCTTAGCTAGCTAACCCTTTCTTCATCTTCCATTGTTATCTCTTGATCATTGTAGTTAGGTACTGATTGATGATGGTGACTGAAGATGAATGATATTTCACAGATTTTAAGAAAGCTGCTGCTATCGGTTCGTTGTTTGTTTTCTATCTGTCTATGTACAAATTACAAATTACAAAGCCAATTCCATCATCATCATCATCATCTTAATTCCGGTTTTCTTGTCATTTCACAGGGGATTCCATTCCATTTCAATACCATTGCCAACACACACTATCATGTTCTTGTTTTATGCGTTCGTTGTTGTTTAAGTTTTGTAGATTTGATACTCTTATGTTACTACTACTCTTTCTTGGTTATCAGATTGGAAGCATTTTCTGCTGACTGAAATGAACGTTGCTTGTTCTCAAAGGTTATGATTGTTAATGCTTTATTGAAACTTGAATTGAATGTGTGTCGATTATTAATTACTGAAAGTAGCGTGTAATATTGTTAATTTCATGGTGAATCTATATCTCCTGTGGCTTATAAATTACTATAATAATATGTTGTAGATTGATCTGAAGATATTGAACCGGTCCAACCGGAGCAGCTATTGATCGATGACTATTTGAGCTGTTTCTTACATCATAAGAAAAAACCCAGTAAATGGGTTTTACTTACAAGGGTTGATATGTTAATTAAATATAAATATATTTCGATATATTATATTATATTAAATGTTGTATTATTCACCTGTAATTTAATGATGGGAGTGTGCTTTTGAGGTTTTTTATTTGTGTACTTCAGCCTCTAGTAATTATTCAAATATTTGTTATCTGATGGGTTTTGTATTTAGCCTTTAGGAAAGCGGAAGCGTGGAGGTTCCCTTGCCACGATCTTTTGGTTGCTTGTGGTTTGCTTTGCGTTGGGTTTTTATTTGTGGGTCATATATTATTATAATATTATTATCCAACTCGAGATTCCATTGTTTTGCGGCTATTCATGTTCATATTACTTTTGTTTATTCAACTGGAGTTATATTAACGATAAACATAGAGACATATGACTTGCTTAATTAACCTAAGGTCATTTATTTAGAATTAGAACTACAAAATTGAGGTAGAGTACAGCTTGATGATCTAATGTATGATTCTCATCCTTAATCTCATACAAAACTTTTATCAATTTTATGATACATATATGGATGTAAACCCAAACCCTAGATCGAAATCTAATAGAGCAGTGGTATTGTACATTTCCAAAGCTCCATGTTATACTCTCTAAGCCCCTTCTCTTCAAATCACGCCTCTTCTCTCAAGCTCCAAATCACCATGTATCTCTCTCCACTAGTTTGTTCTCTGAAATAAAAGGAAGAAGTGAGCTTATGATTAAAGTTTTGACTAGATTAAGTTCTTTATAGATTGTCAAAAGCCATATTAACCCACATGCATTAAACCGTTAGCCATATTAACCCACATGTATTAAGTTCTTTATAGATTAAGTTCTTTATGGATTAACCCGCATAACTCTCGTTAGCCATATGTATTATACAAGGAAACGTGTCAACGGATAACCCAACCCATTTTGATGACCTCTTTGCATTACTCATTATATGACTCTTGTTTTACGTGTCATTTTTATGGATTAAGTTCTTTATAGATGGTCAAAAGCCATATTAGATTCAAATTCTGACAACTATAAAAAAATCAATCAAATCTAGCTTAGCTAGAGCTTGCCAGACAGTTTGACGAATTGGTAGTGGAGCATATTCTTGAATGACCGAGACGACGAATACTTACATCATCCCCACAATGTATTTTAATCGTTTCAAACTTTTAAAATCTCTATCAAATATCACTATCATTTATGATATATTAATTTTTTTAATTGTTTCATCAATATGTCATTTCAACGGTGATATGAAAAAAAAAAGTTTGAAATTCATGAAAAAATTCGAAACTCAATCTAGATACACGAAGAACAAGTTCAAAACTCATGAAAAGGGTTCGAAATTCCGACTTTGTTTTTTTATTCGAAAAGATTAGGTTGAAAATTGAAAATTATAAGTTTTCAACTTGTTGATAATTTATGTTACTTGTTTAAAGGACTAATATCACTAAAGTCCCTTGTTTTTGGCACTAAATTGAAAAAAAAACCATGAATTTAATTTTTCGTTGATTGTGGGCATGATATTTTCATGGAATTATGGCAAAAGGGCAAAGTGTCGCACACACAAGGGTACAAAGAATAGGCTTTAAGGAATTGTTGGTTTGAAGATTTGAGATGTGAGTGTGATGAACCTGTGACATTCTCGATCTCCAAAACTGTCGATAATCCATGGAGGAAATTCAGGGGGTGTCCAAACTATTATGTAATATCAAGTTTCCTACTTCTTTTTGTGGTCTTGTTGAACCAGTATAAAGAAGTGGTTTTTGTGCATGACTCAAAAAAAATATGATTTCTTTATAGCTTGATCCACCACTGCCAAACACTTTCTACAAGGAAACTATGTGGAAGTTCCATATGGATTTGGAGGAAGCTAAAAACAATAAAGCATTTGGAATGAAGATTTTGAAGCTTTCGGAGGATGCCAAGAACAACAAAGCAGTTCAAGTGGATATTTTAAACCTTTTGAAGGTGGTGCTACTTATGATGGTCATGCTTTTGGTGGTGGTGATTGTGATGGAGTTTATGGTTCACAATGTTATGGTTAAAGCACCGCAAAGTTATAGGCATTAGTTAGGTTTAGGTGGAATGGTAGTAGTAGCTTAGGTGTAAGGGTATTTTGGTTAAGTTAGACAATAAGTTGATGCTTGTGTTATGTATGGTGATATTTTGGTGTTGTAAGAGATGACAATGATAACAACTTATTATGTCTTAATGATAACAATGTATTATGTCTTAGTAATGACAATACCTTTAACATATACATATGTATAAAATGACCAAATCTTGAACATTTAATTGCAACCTGCTTAGCAAACTAACCAAAACATGGAAGGCAACAACAATTATAGTGATCAAGACACACATATTGATAACTTAACAATCATACCATGTAGTTTACAATGCTTCCCAAATTTCAATGTCAGTTAACAACCCAAAAAAGGGAATGTACTTTACAAAGCTTCCCACAAACCATTACCATACCATGTAACCTAATTAGAACCAAACTTCTAATTCTACCAAAAATTATGGATAGAAATTGGAAGTTTGTTACCAAAAGACAAGTATACTAAAAGTAGATGTTTACAAAAAGGGCAACCTATTTACTAATGCCCATTCAACCCTTAAACACAACTTCTTAATCTAAAAGCCATTGGGTTTTGGTAGAACCACCACCATCGTCATCATGGACCATTTTCCTGAGCTTCAGTTTCCTAATTCCTTCAGAGGGAGTCCTCTTTTTCTCCTAATGGATATTGTAAGAACCAGGACCCAAGGGTACCACTCTTGCTCCAATCTCTCTCTCTCTCTCTCACACACACACTTTCTCTTCAAGTTCTTCTTCCTCAACCTCTCCTTCTTCAACTTCTCCTTCCTCAGCCTCTCCTTCTTCAACTTCTCCTTCCTTAGACTCTCTTTCATCAACATCTATTTCCTCAACTTCTCCATAAACCTATAATATGGCAGTCTAGTTAGTACATCTACAATATGAAAGCCAAACAATAATGTAACAACACATACCTCTTTCATAGCAGCCACTGCATCAGCATGTGCATATCCATACTGTAGCAACTCTTTTAAAGTTACTATTTCATTCACCTTCACCTCATTGTCATTCTCTTTTTCCTGAACATCTTCCTTTACTTGACTCATAGGTTGCTTACCATTAGGTGTATGGATGAAAAGATCATCAAAAGCCTCATCACATGTTAGAGACACCTCCTCCTTTGCTTAACTCTTATGTTGCTTACCGTTAGGTGTTTTCTTTGGTGTTTTGTTCCTTGATCCTGAAACTTTAGTTTTCCCTCATCATATTGCCATCATCTTAGTCCTTTTCATAGGAGTAACAGCAAGATCGCCATCTTGATCACCAGATTCAGAAACTAGAGAAGCACCATCTTGATTACTAGATTCTAAAACAGGGGGAGCAACATCCCTTCTTGGTATAGTAGACCCAACTAGAGGGAACTGGTAAAAGATAGGTTGGCCTCCTCCATCTTTCTTAGGTCTTCCAATCTTCCTTTTTGGGACAGGGGGCTTAGGTACCTCATCATTTCTGCATGAAATCTTATTATGGCAAGCTGTTGGCATTTTCCACACCTCACAGTCCTAAGAACCTTTTACCTTTGTGAGGGGTATTTGGCATCTTGTGATTCACATGCATGCTTCACTCTCTTTAGTTTGGGTCTTCCAGTCATCCTTCTAACTTGGGGTGGTAATGGTTTAATCAACTCAGTCCTTGAACACAAGTTCTGACTATATGTTGCAACATATTTGTCCTTGTAGAACCAAGAAGAAAGGAATTAAATTGGATCTTAATGGATATAGTTGATTGCAGCTTGACTATGAACACATGGTATGCCAGACAACATCCACAAGTTGCAGGTGCAAGTGTGAGTAGCTAAATCAAATTTGTATCCATTGTAGCCATACCTTGTCTCAAACACATCACCACCACTTGGCATCACTGTCCACAACCTACACACAAAACAAACAAATTAAACACATAAACAATAAATACTTAATACATTTGGATGAAAGCCCATAAAAGCTAATATTACCTCATATCTTTCCCAAATTCGTCAATCTTCAATTGTATGTTAGGCTCACAATTACCCCTCTATTTGGATACCTCTTGACCTTGATGATAAAACCTTTTCATAAGGAGAATCCTTATTTCCTCAAGCATTGGAAGTAGAGGCTTCTTCCTTATTTCTTTGATCATTCCATTGAAACATTCTGCAACCCCATTCTCCATTGGTTCACAAGCATACCCATAAGAAAAGAAGGCTCTGCACCAGGTTTTAGGTTTCCCTACCATAATATAGGTGTATCCTGTTTCTGTTATCTTCTTTATATTCTCCATTGTAGCAAGAAAGTCCCCTTCCATTGTACTCATAGTAGCTTCCCAAAACAAATTCTTTAGCTCCAATCATGTGAATTTCTTCCTAAAGCTTGCAAAGATGTGTCTAACACATTGTCTGTGCTCAACATGGGGGAGTAGGCTTGCCACAACTTGTAGAAGTCCCTATAATTAACAAACGAACACAACACATGTAAAAGTTAATGAGTATTACATAGAAATATATATTGTATACTAATATATGTTATTGGTACCTTTTGTTGGTCTGAGATAACAACCAGTCCATTGCCAACACCAAGATCAAAATCAGCAACCAAATTCTCAATGAACCAGGTCCAGTTGTCCTTATTCTCAACATTCATAACTGCCCGTGCTATTGGGTAAACATGGTTGGCTGCATCCCTCCCAATAGCAGTTAAAATCTCCCCCTTTACCCGCCCCTTCAAGAAACTACCATCTAGTCCTATTACCTTTCTACATCCTCTATTCCATCCATCCCTGAAATCCTTAAAGCCAACATAAAACCTCTTGAAATAGTTACACCCCGAATTACTTTCTACCCCCACCAAGCAAGTTGTACCCGAATTACTCAACCTAATTGCAACTATATAGTCCCAAACCCTGGCATAGTGGTCTTCTAACTTCCCTTCTATCATCACCATTACAGTGGCCCTTGCTCTTTAGCATTGCCCAACATATATACTCACTGAAAACCTTCGTAGCACATCTGCTTGCATCTCTAGTAGTTTTATCTTGGGCTTCATGATTACATCTTTTTGGTATTGTTTGGCTAACCAATTTCTAGTAACTAGGGAACCAAAGTGATAGTCCCTAGCACACAGATGAATTTCATTATAGAATTTAATATGGAATGTCCTTTCATTGTACTTTCATCCAGCTGGAACCCTAAATGGACACTTCATTTTTTATTGTTACTGCTTTCACTACCACACTTAGCTATATCCCTCACTCTATCACTTTTTTTTTTCAAAATAAAGATGGTATCCTCCATGGACTGCATAGTTAGGGAAAGCAAACCTGAGTTGAGAAGGAGATTCATAACAGTCTCCTAATCGGGGCCTCATCTCTTTCCAATCAACATTGGGATCATGCACCCTATACTCGACACCAACATCTTCATCGTCCTCATCTAAGTAGGCATGCTCATTTGGTTTGCCACCAAGAATGTCTCCATTATCTACCATTCCATCAATACTCTTCCTTAATATGTTTTCATCACATAATGAGTTAATAAAATGATCATCATATAGTTTTGAGGGGGCTTTGAAAGTTTCTTCAGAAAAATCCAAGAAGCTAAAGTCAAATGTTTCATCATCGGAGTTAGAGTCTGGAAGGTATGTCTTATCAGGGAGCTTAGGCCCTTTAGGCTTCTTAGTTCCAGAAGTAGAATCCATCTATTTCATAAAAAAACAACTTGTTAGTTCAAACTTGGAACTCCATACTTCATAGATGAAGATAACCACCCTCAGAAGTATCAATTTCTTTTTTCCATACACGTACCTTTCTACTCCACCTTACTTCACCAACGATTTCGGAGCTTCAAAATGCAAAATTAGGGACTGTGAAACCCTTCTAGGGTCAAGGCCTTGTCGAATGCATGAAACCCTTTATCGGTGATGGTTTGTGAAAGGTGATGGCTAGGGAATATTTTAATGGTGACTGGATAGAACAAGTTACTTGGTCGTCACCGGGTATTAGCTTTCAAGTGATAATTCCACAAAAATATCGTGTCTACAGTCAACAAAACATTAAAATTAGGGGTTTCTCCAATTTAGTGGCAAAAATATTGGACTTTAATGATATTAGTCATTGTTTAAAAACCGGTCGTTTCCTAATATATTTTTAGAACTTAAACCGGTCGTTTCCTAATATATTTTTAGAACTTGTGGTTACTGGAGTGAATATTGCAAACAAGTTTGAGCACATGCGAAATGACAAATTTATTCAATTTTGTTTACCATATTATTGTTTTGCTCTTCGTTATTTTGTTATTTTAGTACTCTCTCCAGTCTCATATTTATAATATATGTTTCTTTTTTGAGTTATCCCAAAATAATAGTCTACCTTAAAAAATAAATATATAATTTTTTTACCAAAATACGCCTGATTATTACTTAACCAACCAAAACCTTTAATGATAGAATTAAATGCAAGAAAAATCTAACTTTTTTTTCTTCCCTTTTTTCCATCCGTGTGTTTTCTAAATGTCGAATCCTTCATACGAACCAAGGAAATTAAAATTTGGTGATCGCATTTAAGGTATAAGTCAGTATAATTGGGCCAATATCTTATGTAAGCACCTTATGTTTTCGTTCTAAAAAGACCATTAATACTTTCAAAAAGTTACATTGTTATCACAATTATTTGTTGTTGATTTTACATTTTTTTAATAAAAGAATCATCGAATATACAAAAAAAATCCATTTGTTTTTTGTTTTATTTTTATGGTTTATTTTTTATATAAAAAAAAAACAAATGAACATATTTTAATTTATAATGTTTTTTTTTTCTTTATAAACATACATTCATATCTAGGTTGAAGCAAATGTTAGAACTTATTTGTAGTGAAAGATTATATGAAAATTTGCATGTGAAATTTGGCTTAGTAATAGGGATGTCAACGGGACGGGGAGTGCATCACCATCCCCGTTCCCGAAATGTTCAGCATTCTAACCCCCGCCCTCGCCCCTGAATCCCCTTTATTACCCCGCCCCTGCCCCCGTTCCCCCGCCCCTGATTGATTTTTGGGTTGCATTTTTTTGGGAAAAAAAGTTATTATTTAGGTTAAAAGAAGCTATTTTTAAGTAACAAATAATTATTTATAGCAGAAGCTTACATGTTAAAAATAAAAAAGTTATGGCATCTTAAAAACATTATACTAACAACTTAAAAATATGTTTTTTTAAATGAATTTTAGATGCTCAAAATCATGTTATGTTTATTATATTTATATAATTAATATATATAAATATATGTGTAATTTATTAACGGGGTCCCCATGGAGATTTCAGGACGAGATTGCCTACCCCGCCCCCGAAATTAAAGCGGAGGTTAACCTTTCCCCCGCCCCCGATTTTTTAAAAAAAATTCTCCCAAACGGGATGGGAGCCCCACGGGAACGGGGTCCCACGAGACTTTTTAACATCCCTACTTAGTAAGTAGTATAACTTTTGAGCTACAAGTGAATCCATTAAATATTGAATGTTTAGGAGAATAAGATAATGCTTTAAAAAATGAAGGATGTTTAGTGAAAAGCATTGATCCTACTTGTACCGGGTAAAACTTCAAATATTTATGGACCAAAAGGGTTTGAAACATGTTTTTGGCCAAAAATATTTTAAGTGTTAAACATCAGTGCTATGTTGTGACACATCTCTCGCATATAGAGTGATTTTAAAATGGTTTAAAATCAAATTTTCATCTCAAAATCAGACTTTAAGTTTTTAAAGCATGTGTAGATAAACATTTGGTACCAATTCAAATTTAGTTCAAAAGATAGCCAGGACATTACATCTAATATCATCTTTTAAGTATCTATGCCTCCCTTCTTTATTTATAACCTAAGCAGCATGTCAAAATATAGCATAAGACATGAGAATGCCTCTTGAGTATACCCGGGGTTAAATCTTCAAGAGTAAATGATGATGACGATCATAATTACTCAAAGTTAAACCCCATAAAAATACTTTAAATCAACATAGCTTCTCGATACCCTTTAAGTGGGTTTAAAATAAATTAAAATCAACCTAGCACTTTAATATCCTTTAAGTGGGTTTAAAGTAATATCATAGACTTGGAAAAACATATCAACATATTACCTTCACAACATTAGAAAGAATGCAATGCATATACTCTAAATCCCATTTCTTATGTCCATCTCAGTCCATCTTTGGCTGAGAATATCTTATACTTTGGCTAGTTATAAACCAAATGGTTGTATCGTTTTGGGTGATTTGAAAATGGAAATTTTTAGTAGTATTTTTGAGACGTTAGAAGTTCGATCATACATTACATACACACTGCATACATATAAGTGTATGATTTTGAATGTAAAATTTAATGTTTTGAAAATGTTTTGGAAAGTAAAGAAATGAGTTTTATAAAACCTTTTGAAAGTATTTTTTATCTCCAAACCCATATAGTTCACATGACATTTTCATCTTATGTAATTTTTTAATGTCATGTATCTTAGGTGTAAGTTTCAAGGTGTAAGTGCGCACATATGGATTACTTGAAATATTTTGAAGTTAGACAACAGTGAAGCTTTTCTAGACTTTTATCTTTGATATTTTATAAATTTAGAATTGCTTGTTATGGTATAGTTGATGTGAATTTGTTAACACCCATAATATAAAACTTTAGCAATGGTTTTTGTTGGACCTTATTTAAAAAAACATGAGAATGTTATGAAATGTTTTAACCATAGCATAGAAGCTTCTCATAAAAATGGAGGTGTTACATGTAATTCCAAAGTCAAAGGATTTATTAACCCACGAGTCAAAATCAAGGGTTTATAACCCGTATATCCAAAGTCGAGTTCCAATTTTGAATATGCTAACAATGGTTATCCAAAGATGATAAAAAGAAATCCAACAATACAATCAACCAAATGAGATAATTCAACCAACAATATAAAATATGCAATATGCATCTATCCTCTTCCCAAGTCCATCTCATAAAATCCAAACTCACAATGATGGTTAATAGACAAGCATGCATGCTTCACACAACCATTTTGGATTTGCATCATATATAAAGGAATCGCTCCAATATATCCTTTATTTTCCTAACAAACACATAACTAGAAACATGTGAACCGTCACACATGCACTAAACAAGTGGTAGCGAGCAACACTTGTGTAACGTGAGGATTGTCTAGAAATTGTTGGTGATTTTATATCATCAAATATTATTTAAGTGTAATAGGATTAAATTTGTTGACCAAAAGTAATCTTGTTGAATATTGAACAAGTTAGATTATTATTAGCTCTTGCAGTTATACATAATCTTGTGATTCACCAAATGGATGTGAAAACTGCATTCTTGAATGGTGATTTGGATGAGGAAATATACATGAAACAACCTGAAGGGTTTGTGATGCCTGGAAATGAACACAAAATGTGCAAGTTGAAGAAATCATTATATGGTTTGAAACAAGCACCAAAACAATGGCATCAAAAGTTTGATGATGTTGTCTTGTCTAATGGTTTTGCATTAAACCAAGATGACAAGTGTGTATATAGCAAATTTGATACTTCGGGTAAAGGAGTCATGATTTGTTTATATGTGGATGATATGTTAATTTTTGGCACTGATTTAGAAGAAGTTAATAAAACCAAGACATTCTTATCATCCAGTTTTGAAATGAAAGACCTGGGGGAGGCTGAGGTAATTCTTGGTATAAGAATTAAACAAGGAAACAATGGGATTTCAATTTCTCAATCTCATTACATCGAGAAGATATTGAAAAAGTTTAACTTTGAGAATGGTTCTCCTGTTAGCACTCCTATAGATCCTAGTCTCAAGCTTTTACCAAATAAAAGATCTCCAGTGTCTCAACTTGAATATTTTAGGGCTATTGGTTGTCTAATGTATGCCATGGTTAGTACTAGGCCTGATATAGCATATGCTGTGGGAAGGCTTAGTAGATATACTAGTAATCCTAGTTCACATCATTGGCAAGTTGTGAGTAGAGTATTCAAGTACTTGAAAGGGACCATGAATTATGGTTTAACTTATAGTGGATATCCTTTTGTTTTGGAAGGTTATTCAGATGCCAGCTGGATTAACAACTTAGAGGATCACTCCTCTACAAGTGGTTGGGTGTTTCTTCTTGGAGGAGGTGCCATTTCTTGGGCATCTAAGAAACAAACTTGCATTACTAACTCAACCATGGAGTCTGAGTTTGTTGCATTGTCTGCTGCTGGTAAAGAAGCTGAGTGGTTAAGGAATTTGATTTATGAGATTCCATTATGGCCCAAACCGATATCTACCATTTCTATCAGATGTGATAGTGTCGCAACCTTGGCTAAGGCTTATAGTCAAGTGTACAATGGAAAGTCTAGACATTTAGGTGTTAGACATAGCATAATTCGTGAGCTCATCATGACTGGTGTGATATCTGTGGAGTTTGTAAGAACTCAGTTGAATTTAGCCGATCATCTAACCAAAGGGTTAGCAAGAGATCTTGTGCACAAGGCGGCTATAGGGATGGGTTTAAAGTCCACTTAAAATCTTTTATATTAAGATACCTAATTCCCATCTAATGCAATATTAGATGTTGAATTCAATGTGGAAAGCTTGATATTTGAAGATTGGAACACATTTTTATGATCATCCCAAGGTATGTGTTAAGTACTGCAAGTTAAAGAGGTTGAAAATTTATTTCTTAATAGTTCTTTGAAAAATTGCATTTGCAGGTGCAAGAATAAAAGAACTACCTATATAAGCATGAAGTTTAGTTGCTTCAAAAAGTTGGGACTTGGCTTTGATATGCTTATTGAAGGATGGGACACAAGCTAGTAAAATATAGTGTCAAGTTAGAAATTATGAGAATGTAAACTGGTGTGTGTATTATCTTCATGTATTCACTTTGAATAGAAAGGGTTCAATCCTTAGAGACACCCCTGATATTCGAATATTTGGATCGAGTAATATACTAATATGAAATTCAATCGTCACGACATTTCATTTATGCATCAGTTTGTTGTTGTTTATGTTTTGTTTTAAGTTTAATCAGAATTACACTTAAATGGGGAAAGTTTATTGGTGATTTTATATCATCAAATATTATTTAAGTGTAATAGGATTAAATTTGTTGACCAAAAGTAATCTTGTTGAATATTGAACAAGTTAGGATGGTGTAGGAGTGCACACTTGTTCAAATTTTTCAAGATTCAAAGTACATTGTTATTTAGGGGCGAAGCTCCTAGACGAACGGGGGTCCGGGGGCAGCGCCCCTGGCGGGGTCCAAGGGGCAGAGCCCCTGGCTGGGATCGAATTTTTTTATTTGGAATATATTGCTATATTAAAAAATGCATCAAAATTCCAATTTTAGAAAGTTGACCCTTTTTTTCCCTGAGATCTGTTTTTGACAGGTTTGGAAGTTTTATGACAGTTTATAACTGTCTATTGACAGTTTTTAGACATGAATATATATCCGTTTTTTGGTCATTTTTCTGGTACATCTTGAAGAACATTATCAAATACATTCTCAGATTTCATTCTCTGAATTTCATCCAATTGAGTGTTCGATCTGTACCATCGAAATACTTCAATTTGATAGTGAATCACGACTTTCAGAGATTCCAAGCAATCTTTTCATCCCCTATTTTCTAACAGAAATTTACTCACACACCGACTAATTGTCAAATCTTATATGGATACAAGGGACATCCACATACTCTCATACTAAATGTAAGCAAAGATGCAAAAATAGTTTTCAAATCAACAACTTTTTTATTTTTTCTTAGTGGTAACGACATGTTGTCACCGTAGCTTTTCAGAAATGTGACCAATTTTTTTTCACTCGTGTCTAACTTACTGAAACAATATATTTTCTCTGTAACTTAATAGGTCAAACTTAACTGGTTAATTCTATCACGACGACATGTCGTCACTATAGGTATGTCTATGACGAAGACAAAATCGTATTTACGGTATTAAAAAATTGGTTAAATACGATTTTTACCTGTTTTTTAACTAAATAAAATTTGGTAAAAATATCCAATGTTGACATTTTTGTTAAAACTTAGATAGTTCATATTTATCTTTATCCTTTTCAAAATATATGATGTTCCTATCTTTTTTAAAAAATAACCAGAGATTGACGGTTCAGATTCCACTTAACGAATTTTAGTTTTCCCCCGATTTGAATCCGAATCGATTTTTTAGTTTTTACAAGTCCGGGTCACATGCACCTCTGACCTTGACCGTTGACCTTGCAGGTACGTAGCCACATTGGCTTTAGACCTGACAATGGAGCGGGTTTGGAGCGAATCGGCCTTGATTCAAACCCTTTTAACAAATGTCAAAATCCGATCCAAATCCGCTCTGTAACCCACAAGGCTTTAAATAATCAAACCCATACCCTTATCCATCGAATCAATGAATATCCAAACCCGCCCCGTAACCAAAGGTTTTTTAAATAATCAAACACATTTTAATTGAATTTCAATCGGAATTAAAAATCACTATTGCAACAACTTTGAATTGATTTATGACTGTCGGTTGTAGTGATAACGAATAATAATTGCTAGCTTTTTTCATGTTAAAAAATGATTTATTGAATTAGAAATGCATATGACGATTTTTTGATGAATATAAATTGAATGACATTATGATTCTTGATAGAAGTCTATAAGTTTAGAAACCGACTTATCGATTCCTATGTAAAAGTGTTTTATTCTTTGGACTTTTTATTGACATTAAAATTAAACGTTAAGAAGTATAAAATATAAATATATAATTCTAAAATTTATATGGGGCGGGTTATAAATGGGGCGGATCGGTGATGATCCATACCCGACCCATTTAATAAAAGGGTTAGCGGGTATGAATCATTAACAGGTAAAGGAATCAAAAACTACGCTCTAAACCCATATAATTTTTACGGATTTGGATCGGATCAGGGTCAAAACCCGCTCCATTGTCTGGTCTAATTTTGCTTGATGCATACATTTTTCATTATAAGCTAAAAGGCCCATTCTTTACCTCATCAACTTATTGTTAAGGCCCATTATATTCTAGCTTTCGGTTTAAGTGCACCAACTTATAGAGCAAATTACGTAAAGTAAAATAATTCATTTTTGTTTGATTATCGTCTTTGACTATTAAAAAATAGCAATATGTTGTTTTATTTCTTTCATTTTAAGCAACGTATCAAAATCTAATGAATACTTCTATTCAGTACAAAATAACGATCGAGGGGAATAAAATTAGGCTGCTATTTTGTATACATATATATATATATTTTTTTTCTTTTGTTTAAAATGAAAGCCGAACAAAAATAAATTACGAGTGTGGTATCGATCTCATGTATACTTTGGGTAGATGTATTTGTCAGGGACTCGCCGAATAGTTGGTAGATCTCTATTGATCTAAAGAGAAGCGAATGACGAGGTTTCAAAGTCGCCAAACTTCTTCTTTTTTTTTTTTTTTTTTTTTTTTTTTTTTTGAAGTTTTGCTTACTTCATTAATCTATTTGCGGTGTTTTCTATTTTGCATCTATCTCAATAGGTATATTTGTAAGAAAAGATCTGATCATAAAAATAGTTAAATATTTTTCGAGTCCATGGCAACACGCCAAAATTGGTTGGCTATCGAGACTATCAAATTAATATGATAAAAATTACCTAAATACACACTGACACTATATTTATGTGGTGATGGTTAAGTAGGGTCGAACTGATAAAGACTCGGCTTAACTAATCATACCATCATATCTCATTAATCAATAAACTTTTTTCGATAGATTTAAGTAAGCAATAAAAATGGGGGTTTGGTTTATGAAAACTATAAACCATGAAAAATCATTCAAGAAAATTAGATCAAAAGATTAAAGCAGGACAATCAAGGAACAACTCAACATTGGATCAACTAATTGGTTTGAATTAAGATTATTATATTAGCATGGAATATCTTCACATTTGTTTTCTTGAATTAGCTTTTCTTGTTACTCAATTTGAAGACAGCTAAGCTAATAATAATATGTAATTTGTTATTTAAGTAATTTATTTTTTAACTGTATTCTATAAGTCATTGAATTTTTTTTTGTTGGTTCTCCTTCATTATAGTTCATTTTAAACAGGTATGTATATATATATATATATATATATATATATATATATATATATATATATATATATATATATATATATATATATATATATATATATATATATATATACACACACACACACACACTCCCTCCGTCCTAATATTATTGTCCACAGACAAAAAACACACAAATTAAGAAAAACATTAATTACCACTAACTTTATATAATAAAATGACAGTTTTGTGCTTACTTTGCATTTAATGTTCCATTAAATGCTTATTTGGTTAAGTCATAATGAAAGGGTATTTTGATAAAAATGTCATTTATTTTTAGAAGTGAACTATTATTTTGGGACAAACCAAAAAGGAATGATGGACTATAATTTTGGGACGGAGGGAGTATATATATATATATATATATATATATATATATATATATATATATATATATATATATATATATGAAAAATACAATTTGGCTTAATGTACAACAGTAGGCTAAGTAATGAACATAAAACTTGGGTTAACTAAAAAGATGGCATACAAATAATATTACGTACTAGATCCGAAGTCAAGAAATAAAGAAGATGGGAGCTCTTTGGTGAAGATGTCAGTATATTGAGACGATGAGGGAACATGAAGGACACAAATCTGACCTAATGCAACTTTGTCATGCACAAAGTGTATATCAATCTCTATGTATTTGGTGCCTTGGTGCTGAACGGGATTAGTATATAGGTACACTGTGCTAACGTTATCATAGAAGATCAGAGAGCAGGAGTGATAGGAGGATAATATAATTCTCGTAGTAAATTACAAAGCCAGCTTGTTTCAACTACCGTATTTGCAACGCCGCGGTACTCTGTCTCCGCACTAGATCTCGAAGTAGTTCTTTGTCTTTTAGAAGACCATGAGTATAAGTTTTGACCAAGAAAAAACAATATCCAAAAGGGGAGTGTCTGGAAGTGGGGCAACCAGCCTAATCAACGTCTAAATAGGCAATGAGGTCGCGAGCGGGAGAAACATATAACTGTAAACCATGACCTAAGGTACCGTGAATGTATCGTAGAATCCGTTTGAGCGCATCAAAATGGGGCTTTATGGGGTCATGCTTGTAGAGGCAGACTTGACGAATAACATATGAAATTTTTGGGCGAGTGAATGTCAAGTATTGAAGAGTACCTGCAAGACTGTGATATATAGTTGGATCCTCAACTGGGGGGCCTAGACCATCAAATTTTGTAGTAGTTTCTGTAGGAATTCAAGGGGGTTTTCAATTAGACTTCTTTGCTCGGGCTAGAATCTCTATAGCATATTTTTGTTGAGATAGAAACATTCCATGACGATCTTTAGTGACTGATATACCAAGAAAGTAATTTATGGAGCCCAACTCAGTCATCGAAAATTCTAAACTCAAGGTAGTGATGACCTACTAAAGGAGACATGTGGAAGATACAATTAACACAATATCATTAACATAAAGAAGATGGTAGGTAGGGGTGCAAACAATTCTAGTCGAGCCCGAGCTTGGTTAGGCTCGGCTTGGGCTCGTTTAAGTTATACGAGGCTCAAGCTTGAGTTTGGCTTGATTCGAGCTTTCTTGTACTGAGTTCGGCTCGAGCTCGTAAAGAATTATACAAGCTCGACCTGGGCTCAAGCTCGACTCAGTTTTGTCTAACGTGCCTAAATGATCTTAAGCTCAGTTCAATCTCGTTTCCTAATACCCTAAATCCCTAATTCCCCAAATATTTTTATATTTTAATATATAAAAACAATAATAAATTATATTATATATAGGCTCGTTTAGGTTCATGGGCCTAATCGAGCTTAGTGACATAGGCTCAAGCTTGAGCTAGTTTAATAAATGAGCTTAATATTAAGCTCGAGCTTGACTCAGTTTCGTTTAAGATTAGTTTCTAGTTGAGATTTTAACAAGCCGATCCCGAGTAGCTCGCGAGTAGCTTGACTCGTTTTCACCCCTAACAGTAGGTAATATTATCTCCCCGTTTGTATATGAAAAGAGATTAATAAGATTTGCTATTGACGAAGCCAAATCGAGTGATAAATTGAGCAAATTCGTGGTACCATGCCCTAGGGGCCTATTTGAGACCTTAAAGCGATTTCTACAAAAGTCAAACATGATTAGGAAGTGATGGGTTTTGGAAACCCGATGGTTGTTGCATATACACGGTCTCCTGAAGATGACCATGAAGAAATGCATTCTTGACATCCAGCTGATGAACATGCCAGTGACAAGAGACAACAAGTCTATGAACAATCTAGATAGTAGTTAGTTTAATAAACAGACTAAATGTTTCATCACAACCAATGATCGGATGCTGACAATATCCGTTTGCAACCAAACGTACCTTGTATCGAGCCAAAGATCCATCTGCATTAAGTTTCATTTTGAAAAACCAAATACAATTAACCACATTAGCATTGGAAGGTTGAGGTACAAGTACCCTAGTGCTGTTAGAAATAAGTGCACCATATTCATCTTTCATGGCATTTAACCAATTAGGATGTTGAAAGGCTTGATAGTAGTTGCGAGGAATAGTAGAGGAGGAAATGGTGTCAACATGAAGATTAAGACGATCAACGGGTTTATGGATGCTCCGTTTAGCACAAATAGCCATGGAATGGGTGCTTGTGGAATAAGAGGTCGAAAGCCGAGGGGAAACCGTGGTAGTAAGAGGAGAGCAAGAGGAAGAAGCAGGAGGAGGAAGAGTGTTCGTTGACATCATGGAGGAGGAAGACCTCATTGTCAGAGTAGCGTCGCCAATGGAAGTGTTGGTGTTGGCATTAACAGAACCATCAAGATAAAGGGTGTCAATGGTTGGAAAAGGTGGAGATTAGGTGGTATGGTGGATGGGCTTCAGAGGGGTATTTGGGTCATTAAATGAGTTTCAAGATTCGGGAATATCAAGAAAATCATATAAGGGGGATTCATCTGGAGTCATAGATCCGAAAGGAAAATTAGTTTCATTAAAGGTGACAATAATAATTTGTTTGGTATGGAGGTTAAGATAACAAAAGACTTTGTGGTTGGAGGGATAACCAAGAAAGATGCACAAAACATAATGATGTTCAAGTTTATTAGTTTTAGGTAGGTGTGGGTAACACAGAAAACCAAACACATAGAGATGAGAATATGTAGGCTTAGTATGAAAGATCTTTCGATAAAGGGTATCATTGTGAAGGGTAATATATGGTAAGATGTTTAAAAGATGTATGGCCATATGGAGAGCTTCCACCCAATATATAGTGGAAAGATGAGCTTGAAATGGGAGGGTACACATCATATTATTTAGAGTACTAAACATGCATTTGAATTTTCCATTTAGTTGGGAAGTGTAAGGCATGGGAAATGCATGTGTATATCATTAGAGTCACACAGTCGATAAAATTAAGCATTGTTGTACTCTTTACCACTATCAAATTGAATATTTAGATTTCTTTTTAAAATTGGTTTTGGACATAGGCAAGAAAGTGAAGGAATTTAGAGAATACATCGGATTTCAATCTAAGAGGATAAACCCACACAAAATGAGAAATTTGATCAAGGAAAATAACATAATATTTTATTCCACTATGACTTTGTAACAGTGAAGTCCACACATCAGAATGAAAAACGAGTATGCTTGCCAAGGTGACAAGCATGACAAAATAAAGGAGAATCCTTTTTATTACATGAAATAGAATTGCTAGAAATTAAATGGTTGAACACGGGTTGACCGGGGTGACCAAGTCTTTGGTGCCACAAGGAAGATATGAAACTGATAAGGGCTTGATGATTGGAGGTGGACATTAGATATAGATCACTCGTGTTATCATATTATAGGAGGATGCGTTTGGTGCAAAATGTCTTCACAGAAAAGCCAAACTCATCAAAGTTAATAGAACATTTGTTATCACAAGTAAATTAGCGCACAAAAATGAGATTTTTTATAATTTATGGTGTTATTCTTTTGGGACAAGAGTATGAAAATGATTTTAATGAATATGATATTGAGCAATTTTAGTGACTGGAAGACGTGATCTATAGCCGACTAATACCGATAAATTTGAATTGTTACATGTATTGCTAAAAGACTTGAGAATACTTGAATCGGTGTGAAGGTGTGCAGTTGCCCCAATGTCCATGTACCAATCTGCATTTCTTGGATCTTGAAGGTTTATACTGTTAAACACTTGCGTTAAGGCAGTTGGATGATCCATATTATTTGGGTAATGAAAGCATTGTTGGCTATTGGGTGTGTCATTGGACTACTGTGCCATGGATAAAAAAGCATTCCGTTGGGCTGAAGCTGAATTCAAAGTGGGCCAATATTGAGGGAAAGTTGAAGTTACACCATTGGGACATGGTGCATGATGGATCATTGGAGAGGGAAGCAACTCATGCTGCTACTATTGATCTTGCAACGTCGACCAAGAGTAATACCCCCCCACTTCCCTAATTGTTTTGACTACGATAAAGCCACCGTCACCGGACCTGCCCTGTCGGCCTCCACTTCTGCCACCATTCCAACTGCATCTGCTGCTACCTTGTTGGTTTCAACCACCGCCTTTACTCTCCGAGTTGTTGAGTCGAGATTTAGAGGGCCAATTTTGGTGCTATGTTGCGAGAATAGTGGGTGATGATGCATTATCTTGGTGCGAAGCTTGAAATTGGTGGGGGTGGTCTTTTACCACGGAGCGCATCTCAAGGAAGGTGGGAAACGACTTCTGATGTCAGATGGTAGTTACCACGTGAGCAAATTTATGAGATAATCCATTTATATCATAAATGACTAGGTTTCTTTCGGGTACCGGGGATCCAATGTTAGAAAGAAGGTCGAAGAAGGGCTTGATGCTAGTGCAATACTCCATAACTGTAGAATCTCCAATGGTGATGGTACAAGTTCATCATCTAATTCCATCACTTTTGTCTCTTTATTCTCGTGAAACAAATCTTCAATGGTCTTCCATATGATTGTTTCCGTGGTGTTGGGTTTGAAATAGACTGGATAACAGTTTGACTGAGAGTGCCATATAACCATTGTTTGACAATATTTTCAACTGTCTCCCATTCCGGATTATCTTCAATCTTTGAGGACCCACCAAGATGACCATATACTTTGTATCAAATGTAACGAGTTTCAAAAAGTTCTTTCCACGAGTCATAATTCAAGCGGTCGAGATCAAGAAGAAGGGGAACATAAGATTTGATGTTGGTTATCCCGTAAATTTTATCATTGGGACTAGGTTAAGGAATGGAATAAGATCCACTCGTGATGAAAAACGAGAAGGTAGAAGCTTTGAGGTGAACAACAACAAGAAGAAGAACAAATGTAGTAAAAGAGAAGAAGATGACGACCACATGAAGGGATCAGCTAGGATTAGAGATTGGAGTAGCTTGATACCATGTTACAAAACATAATTTCCCATGAAGAGGCATCAAGCCTTTACGTGCAAATATATATATATATATATATATATATATATATATATATATATATATATATATATATATATATATATAATTGATCTCAATGTACAACAGTGGGCTAAGTAATGAACATAAAACTTGGGATAACTAAAAATATAACATACAAATACATAATACATTTAACAGCGCCGAATAGACCTAAATGAAAATTTTCGCCATATTGAATTTCACAGTGGACGAAACATATGATCAAAACATGAAACTTTTTTTACTATAATTGGTTTTTAGCTTATGATATTAACCCTAGGTTAACAACCCGATTTTTCTAGAAATTATTCAACCCAAACGTTGATGGGCGTGTTTGGCAAAAGTATCTGAGATCTGGAAGCGGGTAATGGTTAGCTGGTTGCGAGTAGCTGGTAGCGTGTACCAGATAGCTGGTAGCGGGAAGCTGTAGCTTTTATTTGTTATATGAATGTTTGACAAAAGTAGCTGAAAACTTTTGAAATATATAAAATTACATAAAAAGACAATTGATTATAAATAAATAAATATATAAATATATATTTTAAGGGTAATTATGGAAATTGATTTCAAAAGCTCGTGAGCGTTTTGTTAAACGCTACATGAAGTAGCTTTTAGAATCGGAGCGTTTTGTTAAAACTAAAAATTAAACGCTTGTACTGCCAAACGAAACTTTTTGTTTAAACTAGAGCGTTTTATGAAACTCTAAAAGCTAGAAGCTTCCAAAAACTTTGTGCCAAACATGCCCAATATATTGGATCTAATTTGAAACCTATATTTTCGGTTCAATTATGAAAAACTAAGATTGATTTGCATTAAGTTCAATTAAAAAAGACCAATTAAGGTCAATCATCACATCGTTTGAGGTATTATAACACATATCGTATAATTTCAAGATATGTAGCCAAAATTTTCTACATACTTGGTCCTATAATTGAAGTCTACCATTATACCTAAAGACAATTACGGATCATAGGTTCAAACAAGAAACACATAACTAGAATTTCAAATAAGCAGCCGGTTTAGAGTAAAATCCTAACAACGTGATCTTGAATTTGGAAATTATAAAACGATAAAATCAATAATACAAAAATATTAATATCTCATATAAGCATCAAAATTAAAAACCAACAAGACTAACAATCCAATGTCAAGTATTGGGGATCTAGCCATGCATGTGGGCTAAATCACGACTACAATAAAAAGAATATGAAGAAATATGAATATCCCCTCACAAATTTTATCTTTTAATTAAAACTTCAAAAGTGAATTTTAAAACTGCTTGCATGTCAAGGAAACTTCAAGCTAAATCTGGGTTGGTCGCCCAAACAAAGTAGGTTGCCATTTTAGGAAATTTAGCCATCCATATGCATGTCACTATAAGAAATAAGATCATTACTGACGACGTTATTATTGGTGACACCGAATTTTAGCCGCATGTCAATCTTGAGTCGCTGCTAAAAGTTAGTGTCACAGCTAATAATGTTGCCGGTAATGCTTTGGGGCCGAATCCACACTAACACATTCTGGTAAATCTCAATCATTAGATAGCGATCTAATCCAACGAATGGGGTTCATTTTCTCACAAAGTCGATATCGGAGACAATTTGTCGCTGCTAAAGGTCGAAATTGTCGCCGTTAAAGGTGGAATAAAGAAAGTTGCGGTAATCTTCCCTCCAGAATTGTCGCCGCTGTTGATGTTTATTGCCACTAAAGGTTTAAGTGTCGCCAGTAAAGGTGTTCGTAGATAACTAAAAAAACGACGTAAGTTATTCAATTTTTGCTTCTTTCGTTCCATATGCTCTCGTTTTTTTCTTTCCTTTTTCTGTCCATCAACGTTCGATTCAGCCACCAAGTAGATTCCAACGAAGGGAACTCCCCACTGTGAGATTGCCGACAAAGGGGAACATCAATTTCCGGCGAAAACGGATGGGTTTAAGCATAACTAACAACCCCTATGTGTGCATGAGATCCTAATTTGTAGGATCCAGGTTTTCTCTAATTGAACATACAAGTATTGAACACAAAAGAATAAACCCTAGGAGCTACCTACTATTTTCGAAATTCATATTAATGGGTAGTAGACATACCTTTAATTGTTATGTAGTAATAACAATGTAGATCCAAGAGTTCTTGAAGCTTGAAAGACCTTTGGTAGCAAGCGCCACAAGTGTCACACCTCTAATGGTTCACAAAAAACCTAGCAACCAAGGAAAACTATATATATATATATATATATATATATATATATATATATATATATATATATATAGAGAGAGAGAGAGAGAGAGAGAGAGAGAGATGAGAAGGCTAAATTTATTCCAAGGCATTTAGAAGGAAGGCTTGGCCGAAATTCAATCCTAATGAAGGTTTATATAGGTGTTAGGAAAGTATTGGATAATGCAGGTATTTCCAAGATAACCCTAATCCCTTAACTTCCTCCCTAAGGCATCCAAGGCACCCTTAGAGCCCAAGGAAGCCCTAGAGACACTCTAGATTTTGTTCCCCCTTCTTTAGGTAGGTTCTAGAATTGCCTAATGCTCAACTATTTAACATTGTCACCTTTAGTCCCTGTACTTTATACCAATTATAGTTATGGGCTTAGACACCTAATGCAACAGTCTCCTACTTGGATAAATCTAATAACTATAACTGCTAGTATAACTACCAAATTGATCAGCAAATTGTAGCTACCAAAAGTCGTTGTCGAACTCTGATCCAGTCAGTGACGTGTCCTTAGATAAGTGATTAAATATTCCTCCGTTCTATAAGATATCGTATGGACATGAGACATGGATTATAATCAATCTCTCTGTCCAAGATTTGTTTCCCGATTTCTGATTTATGACTACTGATATCAAACTACTAATTGACCACATCAATTAAGTCCAAGCTTGGCAAAGCGCTTTAGATGTTATCATCAAATATTTGAAAGGACCACATATATCGCTTTTCCCATTAGGGAAAAAGGAACAAATAAACTTCGACTTATATGCTTGCACTATTCACTCATCAAATCATGTACAACAATAAGTTTTATAACGTCAAGTTACTGATGCGTTTATGTATTGTCAATGCACAATTGACTCGTAAACAACAACTCATATATCTCCGTTTCAGGAATATAATATATTATTATCTCAAAATTACTCGTGATAAAATCCATGAAGTAATTCTCTATGCGTGAGTTTATCCAATACTTAATTCCCTATTTCCAAAGTACTCGTGAATACTGCAGCAAACCATTGCTATGTCTACACTACTAGAAAATAGACCTTTAATGACGCGCTTTTTAGGACGTGCGCTGATTAATGATACGCAAAAGGACGTGCCCTTAAAATAGTGTCATCTCTCCAAAAAAATTTAAGGATTTACGTTATGCATTATTGCGTGCCCTTAATTTAGTGTCTCAAGAAAAAAATTAAAACACGGAGGACGCTTTATCTTAAACGCGCGTCGCCTGTACCTGTCGCTTTATAATTTTAATGAAACGCGCTTTTAGTAGAGAAGGGGGAAACGAAATCCCCAAATTTTTGAAAAACCTCTTTGTTTTTTCTATCTTCTATCTATTTTTCATCCTTGCAATCCACTCTCCCCTCTCTGATACTCTCTCCTCTAGATCTCCCTTCATTCTCTACCTCCCGTCTCTCTGTAAACCTCGAAGGTGAATCGTAATTGATGTGTGAGGTCTCCTTCTTTTTCTTTGTTTTCTCAGGTACGACATCATCCCAATCCATTAACCCCTTTAATTTTTCATTAAAAAACCCTAATTGACTTGGCAAGTTCATGAACCAGATGTAGCACATTCCAAACTGGGGATTTAACCAAACCCAATAGAGCCATTGACATAATCTTTGGATTCGGTCAACAAGGACTCTCTGTAATGACGCAACTTTCTTCACAAGGGATCGCTCCAGGTCTTCAATCTATCAATCTACAATGGCCATTGTCAAGTTACATCGAATCAAGGTCTAGGGTTTCAAATGCTTTAAGTTCTTCCCAAATAACTTCCCCTCTCAAGATGATTTTCCTCAATTTTCTATCGAACTTGGTAGCTGTTGAATCGGTGCGTATCGCTGTCAAGAACCTGCCTCAAGATCTGTTGCATTTATGAATGAAGAAGATTTGGTAAGGCAACTCACTCGATCTTCTACCTCTCTCGTGTTTTCAACACATAAAACACAGACAAACCTTGAAGTGAAATTTCAAGCTTTTGAATAAGAATCCTCAAAAACCATTGTGATTTCAAACGAAACCCCTCCCCTTAGATTCCAAACGCTTCTTCTCTGTCGATAGCACATAAAATATAGGTTTTCTATTGTTTCTATCGACCAGAGACTTTCAATGGAGAAGACAAAACCTGGAAAGAAAGATTCAGATGCCTAGAAATTCAAGGGATAAACAAAGTTTTTAGATGTATATCATCTCTCTCTCCCTCTCTCCCTCTCTCTCTCTCTTGCTTCATCTACTCTGTTTTTGTTGTGTTCTTCTGATATGATAATCAACAATCTTTTTGCTCTATAAGAGAGTCGATTCAAGTGACCAAAGGGATGGTGACCAATTATATTGGGATATTCACAACCTTTTGTTTGGTAACACTTCACCTGAGTACTTACCCTTTGAGTTTAGGGCTCTAAAAGTTGCTCTTGAGGCTGTTTGTACATTTCTGCTGGTGGTGATGGAGCTGGTAACAGCAATGGAGCTTCACGAGCACTTGTAAAGGATAGGTTTGTCTTTTCAGCTATCTATTATATCTATAAAAAATAATTAAAAATTTGGTTGATATATAAACTGAAATGTGGTGGTTTAACATTAGGTTGAAGATCTTCAATGGTCATTTTGAAGAGCTTCATCAAAGACAATCTCAATGGAAAATTGTTTATTGATTACAGACGGTGCTATCCAGCTGAAAAAATAAACGAAACCCTAGTTCCTCTTGAACTCAATTTCGCGTCCTAGAAGTTATCACGATGTTAATGGCAGCTGAAACCAGTTCTGTGAAGTAAGTTGTTTGCTTCAATTGCATATCTTTTTGGTTTCAAAGTAACTTAGTTAGGTTGGATTTTACGTTTTGTTTTAAAGTATATGTTAATCACGCTTTGATTTGTTTCTGTATATTTGTCCAAAATGGCCTTCCTGTTGGTGTTCAAATGATAGGGGCTGCTTTTGATGAGGTAGGAATAATTTCTTGATATATAAAATTTGTTACTTTTCTAGACAGGTTTAGACTAAATGACCATTTTACCCTAACATTCCAAAAAACAAATTTTATAATATTCATCAATTTTAACTTAAGAGGATTTAGACAGTAGAAAAGAAGGAGAATATAGGTAAAAAGATGCCTTGACATATTCATCAATCTTATTTATATTACTAGATTTTTGTAGGAAAAATTGCTGAGAGTGGGCCATATCTTTGAACAAACGCTTCAAGGTTGCTCCTTTATCCCACCACTGATAGCAGATGAATTTAAATTCTAGAAAAATTGATCATAATATAAGTCATGAATTGTATTATTTTTTTGGTGAATTATGAGTAAGAATGATAGTCTGGAAAGAGGGTATCAAAAGGTAGTAATATTCTTGTAGTCAATTTGCTTTGAACTCAGATTCTTTTGCTGAATAAACTATGTGTTCATTCATAAGTTGAAGTTAGAAGTTATGTTTTTTGATGTGATGTTTTTAGTGTGTACTTGAAATGGACAAAAGTCAGTGTAAGAATTACAAGAATGATTTCTACATCTATCTGAAATAAGTCAATAACATACAAAACAAACATAAATGAATGTCATCTGTTGTGTATCCATATGGTATTTACATGCTTACCCAACTGTGTTGCAGTTTTACCAAATTGGTCATTGCAAATATGGAGAATCTTGCAGATTCAATCACTCCAAATCTGAGCCTGGAAACTCTCTCCAGCGACTTAACATTCTCGGTTTTCCAGAAAGATTGGTGATTACAAATTTATCCTTGTATAGCTTTTCATACAAAGAGGTTCAATTTATGCTTTGCTCACTACTTTGTAAGTTACTAAAGTATACTTCATATCTCAATGGTGAAATCAGCATGACAGGAGGCATTTCATGTATTTTTTTGAACATACATGTTAATGGTAAAGTGTCCAAGGCTGTGTTTTGTCTTTACTTGTTCCCAATTTTGCTTTTTAATATTTCTGCTTAAACATGAAATTTCGAGGCCTTAAACTTATTGTATTGTAATCTAGGTTTTCTTTGACATTTATATGTTTTACTTTCTTATTGTGGGATTCTTAAATCATTTTGTAATTTTTTCTAGATAATCAAAAAAGAAAATATGATTCTCATGGAAGATGTGAGTAGAGATCTGCAAGTTCAACATGGCAAATTTTAGTATTTTATTTCACCTTCAATATTTTATATTTTAGAATTCAGTTAGTAAGTGTCACGATTTGGGATATTTTAATAATTTCAGTTGGCATTTTGATGAGGCGGTAACTACATATTGTGAACTTTTCATAGCTAGATGTACAAACACAACTGAATATTTTGCAAGCCAGAAAGTGATCGGAGAAAGTTGGTTACACTTAAGTTCATTGAAGCAGTAACTCTTTTATATACAGCTGATCCAAGTGTCTCTTCTGAACCACCTGAAGATCAAACTTCTGGAGGTATTTATCCTCCACTATCAATAGGTTATATGTTCTTTTGCATGGTTATTGAGTATTGATGATGCTTTTTGTTTGATTACTTGTGCTGTAGAGATGCCAGATGAATTTAACACAACATGGCTTCATAGAGGGGGTCCCATACTTAATGTTAGTGATTTATCAATTGAAGCAAGTAGGATCTTAGGTTTGTTGCTTGATCAACTAAGGTATCAAGTTGTGAAGTTACTAAGCAATATGGTGGTTATTGTGCTAATCAAGAGGTATCTGATCTTTGCCATTCAAATATATATGCTATAATGCTTTCTATATTAGTAATTTCTCATTATGATGTGTTGTTTCTTGTGCAATTTTATTTTTAGGAGGTATTTTACTTTATTAAATGTTTAAAGTTATAGGACATGATTATGGGCACATCATGGAACATTTTAGGGCAGTTGTTCGTTTTCCTCTTGGTGATCCATCAATGAAGTGGTCAACTTGCATCATGTAATAACATTTTAGGGGAAGATGTAAGTATATGTTTTTTAATGAATAATGTAATCATATGTATGAATATGAAATAAAGTTTGTTATTTAGTATGTGATAATCATGTATAGGGAGAAAACAACTTCTATTGACTTGTTTTATCTTTCCATGGATCGATTATTTGTATGACATTAGATTTTATGCAATGGATTGTATTTTTTGTATATGGTATTTTATTTTTTTTATTAGACATTCAATGCAAATATAATTTGAAAATAAGTAAATCTATAAATAATATTTTTTTTAAACATTTAAAATTATGATACGCAAAAATGTGTGTCATCTTCATTTATGACATGGCCTTTCTTGACAGGGGCTTTCTTGATACGCATTGCGTGTCATTAACACGCGCGTTGTAAGGTTACGACACGCAAATGTGTGTCGTCTTCCTTTATGACAGGGCCTTCCTTGATACGCATTGCGTGTCGTAAGCGTGCGTCGTAACTGCGCGTCGTAAATGAGCGTCGTAAATGCGCGTCGTCTCTCTTTATGACAGGGCCTTCCTTGACGCGCATTTGCGCGTCGTCTGAGCCTTTTACGACGCGCAATGAGCGTCGTAAAAGGCTGTTTTTCTAGTAGTGCTAACCCCTTAGACAATCTACAATCTGATTCATGACAATCTTAATTCACTACTTACGTCCAAAAGTATGATAGAGTGTGGATGTTTGAATAATCCAATTATTTGGGAAGTAAAACATGCGAAGCGAAACACAATAATAACCTAATTAACTATGGTTTCAAACTATTGAATATAAACAAAACACTTATTATTTAATCCCCATAATTATTAGACTTTATTAATTGTATAATGTTTCGATTAATCAACTAAATACTTGAATTAAACATTCTTCATGCCATGTTATAAACATGCATACTATGTCTCTTTATGGTCACTCCTTTGTGAACAAATCAATTGGACATAATTCCAATGATGCTCTTATCACAATTACTCCTTATTATAAGTGTAATAATTCCAAATTCTTGTCACCACTAAATGTGTTAGTGTCACAACTAGCAAATTAGGGTTGAGATTGTGATTCTTGTACGGGAAAGTTTCCTCCATGTAACTTTGCAACATCCAATTAGTGAAATTCAAACTACAATGCTACGTAAGTGCATACGTGCATACATTGTGAACCAAGTCAAAATAGCCTTATGCAAGTCCGAAACTCAATCCAATAGCTATGTCCAATTAATTTTGGGCCTTAGACAAGGATTCTCGGCCCACACCCTATTGGACCAAAACTTTTTCTTATTGGGCCGAAAAATCTTTCGTTGGGTCTTATTGGGCCAATAACTCTTCATTGGGCCTTATTGGGCCGAAAACTTCTATTGGTTCTTCCATTGGGCTGAAAACTCTTTCCGTGAACCTTATTGGTTCAAAAGCCTTTTCTTTAGGCCTTATTGGGCCAAAAACTCTTTTTGGGCCAAGCCAAAAGTCGAAACCTATTTCTTTTGGGCTTTCTTTTGGACTGAGAACCCTATGGGGTCGGTTGGGGGTTTGAAGGAAAAAAAAAAGAAAATGGAATGGAAAAAGGAGTTGCCACCTCCTTATTACCCCACATACACCAAGTCTTGGACCTCTATATATCCATGCATGCATCCTATCAACTTTAAAGAAAGTCAACTCCCTCTTCCCCCTCCCCCTCTTATGTCAGCCAATCCCCACACCCTCACACATAAAAAACACTCTCATTTCCTCACTTTGTTCTAAAGGAGCTCCCTCCTTATTCTCTAAAAAATTTCGAACATCATCATCAAAAAAGTCGATCCTAGGCATCTTGGTAAGCCCTTGTGAAACTCAATGTGTTTTATTACATGTTTGTCCTAAGATTATTCCACTTACACACACCATTTCGTGTGTAGCTCTAAGAGTATCCCCATTTTCGAGAATCTCTCCAAGACACAAGGCTAGGCTCGAAAATTTACATCTTCTTCCTCCTACCACACGAAATCAACCAAGGTGAGCTTCATACCCCACTTTTTCTAGTTTTTCAAACTTTTGGGGGGAATACAAGTCAAGTTTTCGTTTAGCCGTTGGATAATTGCATGGACCAATGTGTTATGTGTTTAACCTTTGGGCAATTGCATGAGCATGGAGTTTATCTTATAAATCTTCATAAAAATCATGAGAAATGTGTTTGTTAACATATATGATGCATGAAATCTTGTGGATATGGGTTGTATATTAAAAATGACAAGGATATGAGTGTTGTACTCAAGCATATTAACTTTTAGACATATATCTTTTAACACTCATAACTACACAAATATTTGGATAAAATAAAGTTCAAAGTTATTCCATATGTATTGTAGAAATCTTAAGATGCTAGAGTGTAACACCCATAAAATTCGAGCCAAATTAAAACATTTTATCTCATTCAAAACCATTAAGTTCATACATCTTGTTTTCAAAATAGTTTAAACATCATAGTATCTCCCAGAATCCTATCACATAAATCATTAAACATGAGGAGCAATACGATCACGCCTTCACCTTGTCACGATCTCCTGAAGCACCTAAAACAATACACTGAACTGTAATCCCGAAAGCTTAGTGGGTTACCCTCAAAATACCAACCACAGATAAACATACTCATAACATATCACAAATAGAACAACCATGCACATCAGGTCTATTGTGTGACTGGTCCGCCTGCATCGGGCCTTCAGTCCACCTGGTCCACCTTCCGAGTCTAGCCATGTACATTGAGTCTACAGTGTGTTTGGTCCGCCCGCACCGGGCCTTCAATCCACCTGGTCCACCTTCCGAGTCTAGCCATGTACATTGAGTCTATAGTGTGTTTGGTCCGCCCACACCGGGCCTTCAGTCGGCCTGGTCCACTCTCCGAGCCTCGGCACGTCTCGTCCGCCCTCTTGGGGCCTTCAGCCTATCCGGACCACTCGCTGGGCCTTCAGAATATCCGGTCCGCCCTGGGTATGTTGGCCTATAGCACAAAGCAGGACCCGCTTCAACCCAACCCCCGTCAAAAAACCATGTGCACATAAAGCAATTAATCACATAACAAATCCTTAACCAGACAAACAGTCTAAAAGATCACATAGCATATCAACATCCTAACCAGGATTCCGACCTAACTGGTCACTAGCATAACATCACCCTATATACCGGGTACCGACCTTAACTAGGTCAATAACATAACATTACCCTAAATACTGGGTACCGGCCTTAACCAGGTCACTAACATAACACCATCCTAAATACCAGGATGCAGGTCTAGTAAAGCAATAACATAACAAACAATACCCGGATTTCCATCCGATAAAGGGTCGACCTTGGTGCCGTAGACTCTGTCGATATAGTGAGGATAACTCACCTGCAATTGCCGACTAAAGAGATGAGACCAACCTGCTCCGACCACCGACACGAACTCCACCACAGAACACTATCAAAGAACCAATTCCATAAATACCAAAATTACCAAAATACCCTTGGAAATCAAACTGGTCAACTCTTTGTCAAATTCAAAGCCTTTAGTCAAAGTCATCCTTCCTGGTTGACTCTACTCGCCGAGTTAGCCCGTCGACTCATCGAGTTCCTATACTCAAGAAACTCCCACAACACGACTCATCTCGCCGAGTCACCCTAAGACTCGTCGAGTTGAACGATCTCGGAATTCCATCCTGACCAACTCACTGAGTCGCCAACCGACTCACTAATCCAAAGCTTTAACCAAAAGAGGTTGGTTTCTGTGACCAGACTCGCTGAGTCCAAGAACAGACTCGCCGAGTCCAAGGCAATCTTCAATAGACTCGCCGAGTTGTTCTTCCAACTCGCAGAGTCCATGCACATGTTCATACAACTCGTCGAGTATACCCATGTGACTCGTTGAGTCTCTTCAGTTCTCAATCCATACAGAGGCTTTTCGAGCCATGCAGGGGCTCCAATCCATAGATCTACTCTTCTACAGCCTAACCCTCACATAAAGTTGCAAACTTTACGTGAAACCAAGGAGATATAGGCCCAAAACACACTAGGGCTTGGGTTTTAGACAAATGGACTTCACCAACAACTCAATGAATGAAACTCTATGACATTATGGGCCATCACAAGCCTAGATCTGAAGTAGCACCCTCATATCTAAGCCTCTAACTCGAAATAGCTCTTAATCATTCCAAAAATGCCCCAAATCTCACATGATAATAGATCTAGATGCAAAAGAGCCCAAGAAATAGATTATTACCTCCAATATAAGCTCCAACTGAAGTAGATCCTGGATCTACACCCCTCCTTTGTAGCAAACCTCTTGATCTTCAAGCCCCTTTCCACCAAAATCACTTATCAAGGTTCCACATTGGTTCCAAAGGCTCTCACTCACTATTTAGGGTTTCTGGATCTTAAAAGGGTAGCAAAGAGGCTGAGGGTGGGTTATAATGTGCTTTATATAGGTCACAACCCTCGGGATTAGGGTTTTCTCTCTTCAGCACCAACTCGTCGAGTCCAAGCTGCTGACTTGGCGAGTTGGCCACTTAAACTGCAACAGAATCCCACTCCGACTCGGCGAGTAAGCGGACCTACTCGTCGAGTCCCTTTCCTAAATTTACACTTTAAGTCCTTCATTGAATATTAGAAATTTGGGGTGTTACACAGTCACAAGAAAATAGTATATTTTGTGCTACAAAACTCTTAAACAAAATTTTGGTGTGTTATGCAAACTACAAAAACTTGATTATTTTACTAAAAATAATTTTTACTAGTAAAATAGTCGGTATATGTTGTCACCATTTTAACGGGTAAAAAACTTAGAAGATTATGTTGTTTACACAACATATATTACAAGTAGACAAGAACATTGATGACTATTTATAAAAAGTGTTATAAATAATTTAATCAAAACGATATACAAAACAAAATTATTACGACAGAAAATTTTGCGTGTCATAATGTGTCCATCATAAAACTTTTAAAAGTACAAGTTATAAGCTGTATGTCATAAAGCTGTAAAACGCGTGTCATAAAGCTTCAGTTATGAATTTACACTAGTAATGTTATTTTCATTATTCAATAATGGGAGTCAAAGTTCATGTAAATCTGTTAAGGCTCTTGTGAGACTTTCCTTCACTGTACCTACCTAGCGTACACCGTAAGTCCTGTAGTTATAACCAGAGTCTCCTAGAGGGAGAGCAAGGTAATTATGTATAGATCTATACGGGGTTGACACCCCTACACCTGAGCTGTTCGCTACAGTTAGACGACGTCGGTCTAGGGTGACAAATATCTTACCGAAACCGATGCCTGAAGAACGTCATGATAGGCATATCAATCATATTAAGCATGGTTGTAACGGCTCACATAGGGATTAACAACGTTATTTTAGATTTACAAAAAGTATACACTTCACCGGTTTTATAACATATAAACCTACGCTTCATTTTCATATTTGTACATTACTACCACCACCCTAGTCTTAGGGCTTTAAGACTACAATTTTACATAAAACGGAAAATATGGGATTTTCTGGGAACACACACTCTTTCCAATTACAAACACAAGAAAACAAGGAATGTACATGTGATTAATCATTCACAGTTTTAGAACGAGACTTACAAACCATATTTCACAGAAAATATCTGATTTTCTGGAGTTTTATTAATTAGTACAATCAAAGATGTTACAAATCTTTTTATACAAACATGCTTATGAACTCGCCAACATTCTATGTTGACACTTTTCAAACGAATTGTATTCTCAGGGACTCAATGAGCATGTATTTGGGCCATGGATTTTAGATATTTGCTACATTTTGGAACATCATATTTGATGTCACTTTTGTGTAAATTTGTGAACAAATACAACTTGTAAACAATGTATGTTGGTATCTTTTAATGTATGATGTTTGGTTGCTATGTTTCATTCATATTCAATTGTTATGATACTATACAATGACGTCATCCACCTTCGGACATTTCCGAGGTTCTGGTTCGGGGGTGTGACAGTTAGAGTCTAACCTTGCATGCAATATCCTTTTAGTGATGACGTGACATCAAAATCACGGAGACTTATCCAACGATGTCACAAAATGATCCATTGAAACTTTGTTACTAAAGTAATTTCATGGTGATGAAGTATGTCACACACCCAAACCTGAACGGCGGAAACATTCGGGGGCGGAGGATGTCATGTATAGTATCACAACAATTGCATAATAGTAATCAAAATAACAACAACCATGCATTTATAAAATATAAGTTTTTACATATATGTTCACAACATTGTATTTTAACACCGAAATGTATAAACAAAAGTTAAACGACATGAGTCTATAATACTCCGTCTTCTCAAAAGCTCGTGGTTGTACCTGTTTACCGGTTTCTTGGGAATAATACAAGTTATTTGAGAAAAAGTGTCATCATTTAAGTTGGTGAGTTCATAAGCACTTATATGAAAATAATGCCATTCAATGAGATGAAATCACGTTTGTTTCCAGTAAATCCGATATTTTCTATAAAAATGAGTTGTAAGTTGTTTGTTTGTAAGAAATCGTATCTATTCCGGAAAATTCTATATTTTCCTTAAAGCTGATTTGTAAACTTGTTTGTATATTCCAATACTGAAAAGTATAAGTATAAATGACATACTAAATTTCATAACATGTAGTTTTATTTGAAGATAAAACCATTTGATGCACTGTGTAATTACGTAAAATAAAAATATTAATTTCATGTAAAAAAAATAATGTATTGTTGTTTATCATGTGAGTTTTCATAGCTGTGCTAACAAATGATTGCTTGTCGCGACGTTCTTCAAGCGTCGTTATTTTGATAATTGTCACCCATAACCTGCCGGTCGGACTGTAACTAACAGCCAGTGTGCAGGGTCATCAATCCCGTATAGATCTATACACAAGTATCACACTCTCTGGAGGGAACTCTGGTTATAAAACATGACTTCCATGTATACCTTGAGTAGGTACAATGAAGATGAATGACTCACAAATTTCCAACGAGATACGTGTTTTGTTATTGAAAATATTCATGCATGAAACTATTATCCAATACATCATGTTTATAATATAAAAATAATCATATTTTTATATATTCGTTTCTTTGCCCTATAATGGGTAAAATAATGAGAATGAAACCCAAACTATATCTATTATAGTTTACAGTATATGTTTCATTTGAACTGATAATTATTGTATCATAAGATGTTCTGTAGGCTTATGTTTTCACGTAATAGTTATATAAACTATAAGAAAACATAAATAATGGTTTGTATTTTAACACAAGTTTCCTTGTGTTTTACTTGTATTCCTCCCCTTTAAAACATGGAAAAAAATTTATAAAAAGTGTAAGGGTATGAACTCACCTGATAACTGGTGATTTGGGCAGCGTTTCGTTTCTAGAAAGGATTTTTCTTGACGAAATTGCGAGTTTTTGATGAAAAACCGGGCTTTATGCGGGCAGAGTTTCGACTGAAAAGGATTATTTTCTCGAGGAATTCGGGGCTCCGGGCTTCCTTCGGGTGTTAAGGGGTTTCTTTAGGCTTCAGGGGGATTAAAAGTAGCTTGAAAAGGTGTTTAAAGTGAAAGGAGAATTGAAAATTGTAAACAAAACCCGAAGACCTCGCATGTTATTTATAGGAGGCTGAGGCCTCGCATTATGTTGGGCGTACTTCGGTACGTTGGGCGTAAATACGTGGCCTCTGATCGGGTTCCGAGCTTCGGACGTGGCGAGGCTGCTGATACGCATCGAGGCTAGTCTGAGTACGGTGGGCATAATCTTTTTGTACGTTGGGCGTAGTGGCTACGTGGCTTTGGACGTGTCGATGGTGTAAGATACATGTCCACCGTGTGAAGAAAGAGGCGGCGTGGTCAATTCGAGGCCTAGTTTACGAGTACGCTGGGCGTACTCTTGTATGCGGGACGTACTCCTATTTTTCAAACTTCAAAAATTCGTAACTTCCGCATACGAGCTTTGTTTTTGACGTTCTTTATATCCAGACGTAGGTGAGACCATGCTCTACAACTTTCATTTAAACTCCGTTAACTAAAATTGACTTTATTTTAATATTATATTTTTAACAGACCGAGACAGGAAAAATCCGTTAAAAATTCATAATTTCTTCAGCCGATGTCCGTTTTCGTCTGTCTTATGTCTATATAAATATGGTTGAATGATAATATGATAATGAATATGATTACGTCCAAGTGATGAATATGATTATATTCACGTGATTAGCGGGATAGTTTTAAAGAAAAAATGCATATATTATTGTCGATTTTTGTTTTTGGAAAAAAAAAAGATTAATTAAAATATATACATAGGCAAAAGCAAGTTCTGGCAAGATTTGCATCATGGTACATAGTGGCCAACATTTATGGATATTTTTGGTAAAAAATAGTTGATGTATAGTGTAAATAACGGTATATTTTTTTTGAGGCCGTGATTGGACAACAACCTTGTTTTGTAATTAATCGGTTATGATTTCTATGATGACTTATATCTTCTTGTAGACCATAGCATTTTGTCATCATTCGTATTCTTATGACCAAGTATGTCGACATGTCGCAAACCTTCATCACGAGAAATTAAACAAATTTATGACACAGTTTGAAGAGCTTATAAAATCAATAAGTATGTTAAAGTTATTGTATATTTGTATAGATAAAACATATATCATTAAAAGTTTAAATTGTAAAAACGAATTAAATCAAACTTGCATGAGTAATAAATAATAGATAGGGATGGTATATAGAGAGTATCTATCAAGTGGCAAAAACTATGCTTTTAATTTTACCTAAAGTTGAATCACACTCGAGCATAAAACCAACCTTATCCCAAAAAAGTTAAAGAAAATGAATCCAACCTCTAAAGCTACCCTCAAGAAAAAAAAAAAAAAAATTCTCATTGGATTCCCCGTTGAGACACAAGACATCGAATTTGAATCTCCCTAAATGCACATTTAGCGCTAACATATACTCATATGCTGTAGTAAAAGAGTCGGACAAATATGTGAACGAAGACTGAAATATATGTAATTTTGTTCGGGTAAAAGTTCTTTAATGTATGACTTTATACCAAAACTTTTAAACATTTTTATTAACTATAAATTGTTGATATATTTACTAAACTAACAACTATAAATGATGTAATTAACAAAAATAACCATATTTATTTCAATTTTAAAAAATAACCAACTTGTCAGAAGCCGACATTCCAGAGTAATAATGTCCGTTCCGAGTCGGTTAGATATGACGTAAAGTTAGTCTGAAACCTGACATGTTCATTATGGACTGTTCAGACTTATGAGACGTGATATAAAATAGTTGACTTGACATAAAGTTAGTTCAGACAGTTCCAGACTAGTCCAGAGCCAATTCAGAACTTATTTAATGTTGATTCATTTTCATTAATATCATCCCCTCAAGAAATTTTGTTAACCTTACTCCTGAAATGTATCGATTCATCACTTGTTATGAAAAATGGTAACGTATAATGATCTCATATCATAATTTACTTTGTTATTGGTAGAGTATTTGAATTTTGTATATATGAGTTCAAACATCCTAGATACCATTAATGTAATAATTCTTTGTACGCTAGACTGGATCGTAGTATTTCGGAACAAAATACTTGTTCCCCATCTGTCTATAGTCTATATGAACTCGAAACATAACATACCAAACACCATTCTATATGAACTTGAAACATAACATCCCAAACACCGTTTCAAAATAGTTCGTCGTATTCCAGACTGGTTCATCATATTCTGAAATAGTTCGGATTGAAATGGTTAATTAAGGAAAATGGTTTGAATATAGAAGAGATATTATGATGATACATATAGTGAGATGACGTTAGAGGGAGGGAGGGAGAGAGAGAGAGAGAGAGAGAGAGAGAGAGAGAGAGAGAGAGAGAGAGAGAGTGTGTGTGTGTGTGTGTGAGATCCCTTTGCATATTTTTCATTTTTTTCTAAAATCAAAAAAAAAAAAAAAAAATCAAAGATACGTATGTGTTTGTCGATCAGTGTTGTCCCTAGAACTATTTCAAACAAATCCAAGAACAACAATCGAGATGGAAGAAAAAAAGGGAAAGAAACATAACAAACAGAACAACAACAAATTTCTTGGAGTCTAATTTTGAAACTCACAAGAACATATATATCCACACAAATTTCTTGATTTCATCTGAAAATCCTTTTTTTGGGCCTTCGATTTTAGATCTACGTGTTCTTGGACCTCCGATTTTTTGCTCGGTAACTCAACTCTAGATTTCATCTCCTTTCATAGAGTCCCGAAGAATAGAAATCGGTTCAAAACTTGATTTCAGAAGGTCAAGCCTTCTAGATCAGAAATTGATTCAAAGAAAAATCAGTTGGAGATTTCAAGAAGATGATAGTGTTGTATATATGGCAATTGATGTTTCTGAATTGAGGTGGAGGTAGACGGAGACAAAGTTTTGTTGACAAATCGATATCTTGCCTTCAAATTTCATTTCGTTTTTAGGGTTTTGTTGAGATATAGGCTTTGCAGCGTCGCCTGCCATGGAGGTTATCTCCGGATTTGTAGAGGTAGGGTTTTCAACGATAGTAAAGTAGTACAACCAATTACAAAGTTTTGTTGAGAACACGAGGACGACAAAGCGAAGGTGTGGATCGACAAAGAGGAAGGTATCGTATAACCAATTACAAAGCAAATCCTCGCCGGAGCCAGAGTCGGGTGAGGATGTGAGCAAAGAAGATACAATGGTGCTCTCTAATGTTGAAGAACAAAGCAATAAATGTGGGTGTTATTGGTTGTTGGAGAGAGAGAGAGAGAGAGAGAGAGAGAGAGAGAGACCACATTTGTATATTATTTCATTTTTTTAATAAGAGAAAACATCATAAATGGTCCATGTGGTAGTGAAATGACGAAAATGCTCTTCAGTTAATGGACAAAACTTAACGAAGTTAGCAATAAAGACCAATCGTCAAAAGTTTTGAAAATACATGATCATCTATGATGTTTTTAAACCATGGAGACTAAACTTCAGATCAAGAAAAACCACAGGGACCATTTATGATGTTTTTTCAATAATATAACATGTTGTTTATGTTGCATGTTGTAATATATATATATATATATATATATATATATATATATATATATATATATATATATATATATATATATATATAATCTATTGTGTGAACGTGTGGATAATGCTATTCTGTGAGAATTACAAAGAAAATATGTTGTTTAATAATATGAATACGTTCAATCTTATATAATTATTTTAATTATTAAACATTTTCACTAATTAAATCGTCTAAAAAGTTATTATACATTTTTTTTTAATTATTCTTATTCTGTCAGAATGTTATCAGGATGTTTATTGAGTCGTATTCTGTAAGAATTAAAATAAACAAAAAACTATGAATGAGAACAAAAATGAATAAGAATTGGTAAGAATCCATTAAAATAACAATAGTTCTATGAGATTGAACGTATTCACATTACTAAACAACATATCTTCTTTGTAATTTTCATAAAATAACATTATCCACACATCCACACAATAGTTGTCCATCTATATTATAACTTAGCCCTATATATATATATATATATATATATATATATATATATATATATATATATATATATAATATTTTGGTTCATTATATTCTTAATAGTGTGCATTATATCAATTTAGATTATGATAATTTTCACCGAATTAAATTTGTATCATATGATTTTACTTTGATATTTAATAATACATTACATACTGATTGTCTTTTAAACAAATGATTTAATGATTTTAGTGGTTGAAAAATGAAATTTTTACTTAGTGTTTTTGGGACTTTACAATTTTGGATCATATAATTTAGGATGATAATATTTTCAAACAAATAAGGTTTTCATTTTATAACGTTTTAGATCACAACATTTTCTTAATCAGATGATTTTGAATTATAAAAGAAACAGTTAATATTTATGATTTTAAAATCATAATATTTTTGGATAAAAAAACTTATGAGTAATAAACATTTTTGGATCGTATAAAATTTGCTTAATAACAAATTTTGAATCATAAGTTTTTTTTGGATAATATAATTTTGGGTTATTAATTTATTTAATCATAGCATTTAGATCATATAATTTAAAAAATAATAATAAATTTGTCTAAATGGTATAGTAAAAAATACATGTTTGGTCCCTAACAAATTTTACATCATAACTTTGAATTATATAATTTTGAGTTATAATATACTAGATTAACGATCATAACATTTTTAAATCATAAAAAATTAAAAAACAATACTCATATTGAAATCATAGTATTTTTAAATTATAAAATTTTAGATAATATAATTTTTAACATTACTTTTTAAAAACTTAGCTCTACTTTTTAAGCTAGAGCACATAGTGATTGAATGTTGATTAGAAAAAGGCGATGACTTTTTTGGTTACTATTTGGCATTAGAATTTGGTTTGGAATATAAGGAAAAGGTGAGGCAAAGAAGACAGCTTCCAAAATAAAATTTTGATGTGGTGGGGATTTGGAGATATGTATGAGTATATGATCAACTTTTACTGTGTAATGGAGATATGAGAATAATTGCAAAAGAGTATATAGGAAGAGAGATGAAACAAATCTTGATGAAAATTATTATGAGCAGGAAAGCAATTTAGATTCCTATTATAACCTATCAATCAATGTTTTTTTACGTTTCAAATAATGAACGATTATGATTCGTATACGTCTTCACATGACTATATAAGAATACGAATTTCTAAACTTCTTAAATCATGTACTTAATTAACTTGACCGGTATCTCCCAAAACTTAACCGGTAAGCATTTGGACATTCAGACCGGACTGGATCGAGAATCGGACTTGCACTTGGATCTGGTAAGTTTAAACAGGTCTGGTCAAAGGTCCACAAATTTCCGCAAAACATGTCTCGTCCAAGAACCGGTTAGGTTAGGTCCGGTCCGGTCCAGTTCGGACTAAATGCTCACATTTACGTCCAAACACCGGGAATCGGACGTGGACGTGGACGTGGACGTGGACCTGGACCTGGTAAGCCTCAACTAGTCTAATCCAATGTTCACAAATTTCTACAAAACCAGTCTTTCCAAGAGCTGGTCTGATCCAAATGCTCACTCCTACAATGCGGTAATACAAGTTTAACTTCTTTTTCATTTGTCCGTTGACAAAAGTATTTTTAGTTACTGCGTAATATGTATGTTAAGAATAAACGAGAAGTTCTAAAAATTCGATATATTAATTATTCACATATATCCCTATACTAATAAAAGAATAGTTGTTTTGCCATGTGTCACCATGTTAGACATTGTAATAAATACAATGACACTTGTCAATCTATTGGCACTTGTAATTAATATCATGACACTTATCAATCTATTAATTCTCCATTTCAAATTTCAAATTTCAAAATTTAAATCACATTTTAATTACATTAAATTAATAATATTAGAATAAAAATAAAATAAAATCTATACAAATTATAATAAAATAAAACTTATACAAATTATAAGATGATATATTTTACGTATTTATTTGAATCAATGATTATAATTTTATATATAACTAAAAAAATATCTTTTAATTAATAAGTTATTTAAAATTATTAATTAATAGTTTTGAGTTTTTACTTAAAAAGTTTAATTAATTTTCTAACCGTGGTTCCCACGGGTTATAAACTAGTGACATATAAATAACTAATGAACTATAACAAATATCTCAGTCTCATTACCATATATAGCATTTCCAAAGGAATTTGTACCTGGTACCCGTTTATAAGATCACATCAAAACATGAATACTTTTACTCTTTTTAATCTTTATTTGTAGAATTACAAGTCTGTTGTACTAGTGAAAATATAAAAACTGTCGGTGTAATGCAGGAAATAAATTTACAGAAACGACCTTTATTTTTTACACTAAAATTACAAAATTTGTCCATATGCAATAATTTAGAACAAATTACAGAGATGGTCATTGATATTGTTCCAACAAGATGAAATATACAAAAAAAAAACTTTTTATATTTTTAATTTGCAAAAATTCATGATAATGTGATAATGAATCTTACCCATTAATTTGAAAGGTTAATACAAATGTGTTTTTTAAAGCTATGCTAATAATTCCTGATAATGTGATAATGAGATGGTTTGCAGGCTTCTGGAGTCTCGATGTTGTTGCGTTTTAGCTTGGATATGCGTTGGTGGGATTTCAAGGCATTATTGGGCTTTCTAGATCCATCAATGAAGGCAATGAAGGTGAGACGGTAGGCTGTAAATGATAGCACAAAGGAGAAACCTCCGAAGCCAGATGTTTTCCTAGAGGTCGTGCTGAAAACCCTATTTCATTATTATACACTTAGCCTGACCAATATAGAAACCATCGTGTATGAAGAGGCACCTTTCCTTCATGTATTATAGTATGCATTATCATATAGTGCCCCCATTGGGTGCATCCCCCTATTTCCTTTGTCTTGTACACTCTAATGGTTGCCACCTTCAGACGGGGTCTATTCGCCCATCAAGTAGTTCGAGAATGTGGTTTATGTCACTAAAGCGGGGAACATTTGTAAGATACGTACGATCCATAAAAGACCGATTCTGACCATGCTGACTAAATTTGTCCAAGTTCTATGGTATCTTTCTTTTTCCTTTTTAGCTTAACTCATCCCGAGTTCATTTTAGTCTTGCTCTTACTTGAGGACAAGTAAGGTTTAAGCTTGGGGTGATTTGATAGTTTATTTTATTTCCTTCTTTTTTATAGTTTATTTTAGAATTTTTATCCTTTTTATTAGTATTGCATTGTATATTCTATCTCATTCTTTTATCCTAGATCGTACCAGGTACTTTCTATCTTGCATGAGGTGTTTTGCAGGCTTCTGGAGTCTCTATGTTGTTGCAGTTTATCTTGGAGATGGGCTTGGCGGGCTTATGAATATGGGTTATAGACTCTTATTATTGGGCTTTTCGAATCCATCAAAGAAGAATTGGGCTTAAAATGTTGAAGACTTGGATGAAGTGGGCTTATTAAGATGGGTAATGGAATCTTAAGTAGTGGGGTGGAGTAGTGGAGAAAAAGAGCCAATAGTGTTTCAACACCATTTACGAGGGTGGGGGTCACGGTTGTGCAAACTTGCGAGGGTACCCGCGCAACTACACACTTTGAGGCATTATGGTCATTTTGCTCACCATTTTACCTTGGGGGTTAGGTTTGGCAGCTACACTTCAATTTTTCCACCATTGGAGCACCGTGGAGGTGATGTTTGAGAGATAGATCTACATTCTTCTCATCCTTTTAGTGGTTGTTAGTTTCTTGATGCAAAAACAATTTTGTGATTATTATCTTATTGCCATGAGTGGCTAATCTCTTTCTTTTAGTTGACTTAGGCTAAAACCCTTAGATATTTGTGGGTTATGAAGGATTCATGCTTGATTATCATTTATCTTCATATTTTTTATGCTTGTTTAATACTTTGATCATGAGCTTGGTACTTGAATGAGAAATTGTTGGTTTATTTCTTTGATTTAGCATTGAATTATTGAATTTACTTAGAACAAAGGCTTTATGATGGTAGAAATCATCTCTATCTTATGGATCATGTCTCCTTTATGAATGTGTATGCATTGACATCCTCCAGGAGTTGGGGATTCCTTCATTCTTAAGGCTAATCAACTTTCTTGCGTTTAATTGCTTCAACTGAATCCTTGATTTTTATTAAGAAGGTGTGTTGTAGGCTTCCCCAACCTCCATACTACCTTTGAGGAATCTTTGCATATCATGCTTCATGATTGCTATAACCAATTTCAGGATGAATGATAAGCTTCATATTGAATCCTAATGATAAACACTGAAATGTCCATTGTGTTGAATTACCTTGGTTGACCAATTCTATATAACATTTGATCATCTCACAACCTTTCTTAATTGCAAGTATTTTAGTTCTTCAAGTTTTTAGTTTTCAAACAATCACAACCCCCCCCCCCCCCTCCCTCTTTTAGTTTAACTGTAGTTAGTTTTATTACACTAGTTCTATTGGATTGCATTAGTGATTGAATACAACCATTTATTTGAGGCTCGATATCTTTTTTTTACCATTATATTACGTTTTATTTGTAAGCAAAGGGTGTAATTTGCTTAATGGACTTGACATCCCACCAATATATATATATATATATATATATATATATATATATATATATATATATATATATATATATAACATCTACATCATTTTTATGTGGAATACATGTATGTATATATATGCTTACTATGACACAATATAGTCATTTTATCATATAATTTATATATCATAGAACATGATTTTTTTTATAAGTAATAAAATGATATGAAAGTTACATAAACATTACGAGACATTAAGGGGCTGTTTGGTAGCATCTGAATTATTCATATCTGGAGGATACAGATGTCTGAATGATGTAGAGGCTCTGTATGAATATGTATGTGAATGATAATTAGATGTTTGGTCAGACATCTGAATGTCTGTCTCTTAACGGTGAAAATGACCAATTTAAACTTCTGAACTATTTGTTACTGTTTGGTTGGACTGAACGATTGTGCTGAATGATACTGAATTTGTAAATAACTATAAATAAAATACAAAACTTCATATAAAATTCAAATTAAACATAAAACATAATACAAATTAAAATTCATATAACATCCAAATTGAACATCATATAACATACAAATTAAACATAATCCTCAACATACAACTTTAAAGTAATTGATTAGCAATCTGGTTACAAAAATTAGCCATATATTCATTGTCTTGGTTACCCTACTGAATGTCATGTACGTTTTGGTCATCACTTCGTCCACCTACGTCAACAGTAAACATAGTGTCCTCTTCAAAGTCCATAAATAATTGATCACGAATATTACATTTCCTTATAAAATTATGGACTGCAAAACAAGCAAGCACTATGTCTCTTTGTATCGGAAAAGGATAAGGAGCCATTTGTTTTAGGATTGAAAATCTCGCCTTCGAAACTCCATAAGCGCGCTCAATAACATTTCTGAGTTGTGCGTGAGAATGGTTGAATTTTTCCTCCTTGGTTAATGCACGTTGTCTTCAGAAATCGAATAACCAGTACCTCATAATTCGGTAGGGAACCATAAATCCACGAGTGTTGGTGTATGCGGCATCACAAAGGTAATATTTGTCTATAAACATGAATTTTAAAATTGTTATATGAAAAATAGATAATGTATTTAATAATCAAAGTTAAAAAAAAAAGATTGCAAACCTGGTGGAGGAAATGGAAAGCCGGAAGTTGGATTAAATACAACTTCTTTTAGAACTCGTGAATCATGTGCTATGCCCTCCTAAGCGGCCCATACAAACGTGAATATCATATAAAAATTACAAATTCCAATAACATTTTGATAGCATTCACCTTTTCCTCTTCCCCTATAACGAGTTTGTTGACCGGCGGACACGACTGTATGTACAAGAGTTCCATCTAATGCACCTATCGCTCCCGAAATATTTCTTTCAACCATCTATGTCGTCCTGATGTGTTTACTGTTGCATTAGAAGATGTTGACACAATAATTTCTCTTACAAAGTTCATCATCGCATTTAGAACCTCATGAAAACACCTATGAATTGTTTCTGTTGAGTGTTGAAATCTACATTTAACCATTCGAAACCGCTCATTGTGCCCGATAATTGTATAAAAACATAGCTAACTTTTCTTCAACGCTTATTGACCGACTACTTTGCAACCAATTTTTTTGTTTAAAATCGTTGCATAGTAGTACATATGCTTCCCGTGAAAGACGCATCAACTCATGACATTGTAACGAAGATCCATGCAACAATTCTTGCGTAAATGCATGACCGATCAATGTCAAATTCAAGTCGCTTATCCTTTCTATTCTTGTCGAAGCTAAAAACATCCAATACCAAGAAAGCAACATGAAATACACAGTATCATCATCTGTATCCATAAATCACCTGTCAAACAACATTTAAAATTCAACATTATAAAAACATAATGTCAAACAATATATAAAATTCAACATTTTAAGAACATAAGGTCAAACAACATATAAAATCCAACATTTTAAATCCATAACGACACACATCAAATAAAATCCTAAAAAAGTTCAACATTTTAAATCCATAACGACACACATAAAATAAAATCCTAAAAAAGTTCAACATTTTAAATCCATAACGACACACATCAAATAAAATCCTAAAAAAGTTCAACGTTTTAAATCCATAATGACACACATCAAATAAAATCCTAAGAAAACATCACATCAAGCCATACTTTGATCCGACGTTCTTTAACCACATCTCACTAGCTTCCGTCGGAAGAAATAACCAAACTTTTCTAAAATCGGCACTTTCACCAAAAAGCAAAACAGCCGTTTGGTATCTTGGATCAGATATTTCCCATTTCATTTTCACCAACTTTTCCATACATGATGCCATATCATGCTCTTTATGCTTCTCTACTAACATCTTTGCAACTTTGCTAATTTCATCACCGGCTTTAATGATCTTTGCATTGATTGTTTCTTTTCCTTTTCCTTTAGCTTCTTTGTTTTTGGAAACACTAGAGGTTCCTTCATTTGGACTTTCGGGTGAAGTCATACTTTCCATCCTAGGTCCTGTTTGATAGTTTTTGTCTAGGAAAGTCCTGTCTGGTAAAGTGCTGTCTGGGAAAGTTTTCTGACTGGGGAAGAAACCATGTTGTTTGATTGTACATCTGATTGACTGCGTTGAATGATGAAAAAAAGTAATAATTCAATGAAAATATTTTTTAAAAAAGTTATTTAAAAAAATAATAATCCAATAAAGAAAGAAAGAAAGAGACGAGGTTTGGTGCATAATTGTCTTTCCAGCCCATTCAGCCAGAAAGATATGATTTGGGGGATTTCTGGGAAAGACATATCTTACCGGGAAAGACCCATTTTTTGTGCAAATCAAACAGTCTTTCTGGTCCATTCAGCCAGAAAAATCTGTTTGGACCTGAAAAGATGCGTATCAAACGGGACCTTAGTTACATTAATAGCATCAAAGTCACTTAAATTAATGTCGGGCGAATCATGAGAAGGGTGAGGAAGTGTAGAAGATGGCCCCCATCCATGAATGTCAGTCGCAGCCGACCCATCGAACAACTGAACACAAAGATCAGGGTACACTAGTGGATAAGTTCTCAAAGTTTCTACCATTCTGTTCGACTTCTTGAAAATATTATAAATATTATAAAATATTATGATATATTACTTATAATCAAAAATCAAAATACCTTAATCTCTAGTTGACATTCGTCTTCTTCCATGTTAAACGTGTTAGTTATAGGGTTATAAACGTTTCATGTTTTGTTTTTTAATTTCAACCAAGCACCAAATTTTGCTTTTAGATAGTCGTATCGATTTTTCATCTGTTTTTGATCAACTACAAAATTGTATTCTATTTTCAATCTTTCAGCTACATTCTTCCATGAGCTTGCTTTCAAACTACTCCCTTCACGCCCGTAAGTTGTAATTTCTTGAAAACAAGCTTCAAGAAATGTTTTTTCAACACCTTCTATCTATTTCCAATTAATTCTAGGCCTTTTTTGTGCCATTTGTGCCATGTCTATTATTCAAAATTCAGCAAGAACATATTTCAGCAACAAAATCCAACAACATTACAGAAAAATCAGGCAAAATCATAGCAGCAACTCAGCAAGAACACATATGGCACAAAATTCAGACTTCACACAAATCAACAAACAACCCCTTAATTACATATCAACAAGAAATCAGCAAGAACAAACCAAAACCACAACAATATGCTTAAAACTCAATTAGATTTCCCACAAATCGTTCACCCAAAAACAAATTGATCAACCAACATAGCAAGACAACAAGAACATGACAATAACACAACACATTGTTGATTTCATTTCTAGAAACAAATTTAAGAGAGAAGAAATATTTAAAAATCGCTACAGTGGATAAGGAAGAAAAAACAATCGCTCCAGTGAAGTTGGAAACGTACCAGCGATGGGGAGGAGACGACGAGGAGGGAGGCGGCGCAGGTGGAGGCAAATCGGCGTTGTATGACGTCCGATTGCAATCTGAAATTGGTGGAGGGAGTTTTTGTTGTTCGCTGAAGTAGAAGAAGGAAGAAAAAAAAGAGGCAGACGATTTTAGGGTAAGGGCATCAAAGGAAAATCTTTCATCCAGACTTGATATCTGACCGAATAAGACTTTTTTTAATAACTGGATGACTAAGAGGCTAATAAACTTTCAACCAAACGCTCTAAATCCGAATGATCCAGAGCCAACCTCTTTATGGGATGATTAAGAGGCCAAACAAACACCCCCTAAATAACGTAACTGTAACGTAAATAAACACAACTTAAACATAAATAACGTAAATAAGTGTAGTGAATGTAAATAAGCATCATAAAGTGTAAATAGATGAAATAATAGTATATAAACGTAACTTTAACGCGATTAAATGTAAACGTCAATTTTGCTTGTTAAATCCCCCGAAAGATTAAAAAGGGTAAAAGGGGCCGTAAAAATCATCCTAATTGCGTGTGGCAAGTTTGTTTCGATTTTCGAGACCCGACTCGGGTTTTTCTTGTTTTTCAATCGGTGATATTTTTGAACAAAAAAACACTCGATACTTGACAAATTACACTCAATGAACCTAAAAATGGATTTTTAGACTTAACGGAGCATCGCGGCCACTTGTCGAAGAATACACGCGTCGCAAACCACGGTGACGTGTGGCTAGCAATGTACATCCTTCAGGGCTGTTTTGCGAAGAGAATAAGAGTTGGTGGAAACAACTAGAAATGGTGGTGAGAAGTAGTGGTAGTAGTGTTGGGTTTTGTATACTACAACATCCTATGGTGCACATACAACTCTAAATGTTTTTGATCTATGTTTTCTCTAATTATACATGCAATATTGTTTCCAAAGCATTAAGCCTACAACTAGCATACAATTGACATAAACAACATAGAAGTGAGTTATAGAATTACCTCTTGTTGTAGCTTGTAGTTTTATCCTTTAAGAACTTAGCATCCCAAGTGTGATGCCTCAAACGGTTCACAACACACCCTTGGACAAAGGAACACTTGAGAGAGATTACTTGGCACACAAATCGGCTATGAACTCCAAGAACACTTGTAGTACCAAATTTTAGTCATGAGGTTATGTATATATATGTAGGAATCCAAGAGTCATGGATAAACCCTAATCCATACACTTTAGGTAATGATCCATATTTCATGTGGGCTAACTCTTCATGGAAATTTACATAAACTTAGTCCATCATGGATTAATAGCCAAAACCATATATATATATATATATATATATATATATATATATATATATATATATATATATATATATATATATATCATTGATTTACATAATCAGTCCCCGTTAATTTAATAAGTCTCTTTTGATCACCAAATTAATTCTTGATCAGTACTAATTAAATAATATGATTTCATATTAGTATAGTAGAACTTAAGATATATATTAATAAATCATAAATGACGTCTTACTCAAATATCCATCTATAAATTGTCCTGGTGATATGCAACCTGAAATGGACTATGCTAATCTCGAGTCAAGTATATATCAATTATAGTTATGGGCTTAGACACCTAATCCAATAGTTTCCCACTTGGATGAGTCTAATAACTATTATTGCAAGTACAAATCCACAACCCGACTTGCAACCGTAGCTCTTAAAAGCCGCTGTCAAACTCTAACCTAGTTAATGACACGTCCATTAGATAAGGGATCATATATTCCTCCATTCTACAATCATATGGACTGAGACATGGATTATAATCATTCTCTTTGTCCATCTGTTGTTTCCCGATTTCCGATTTATGACAACTGACTAATTGAACAAATCAAATATGTCTAGGCTTGGCCAAGCACTTAGGTTTGTCATCACTAAATCATCGAGGGCCCCACATATATCGCTTTTATCCTATTTTGGTTAAAAGGAATGGATAAACCTCGACTCAAATGCTTGCTTGTACTTACTCATCAAATTACACACAACAATATGTTTTATAACACCAAGTTACCGATGCATTTACATATGTCAGTGTGCAACCGACTTGTAAACAACAACTCACATGTCTTGGTTTCAAGAATATAAGATATTATCGTCTCACAATCACTCGTAATAAAATTCATGAAGTGATTCAGATGAGCGTGGGTTTAATCCAATACTCGAATCTTATTCTAGGAGTACTCATGAACACTACAACAAACTTGTGCTATGTGTAAAACACCTAGACAGTCTACAGTCAGATTCATGACAGTCTTGCCTCAATACCTACTTCAAAAGTATGATCGACTGTTGATAGTTTGAATAACCTAGTTATTCGGGAAGTCAAAACATGCAAAGTGAAACACAAGAATAATCGAATCCAATATGATCTCAGAACTTATGAATATAAATAAAACACAAGAATAATCACCATATTGATTACACATTATTCATTATATAATGTTTCGATTAATCAACTTAATACTTGAATTAAAACAACACTTATGCCATGCTCCAAACATGCACACTATGTTTGCCTATGGTCCTTTCTTTGTGAAATAGATCAATTGAAAGCATTTCAATGACACTCATTTCACAATTCCAAATCCTTATTGTAAATGTAAGAATACTAAATTCTTGTCATTTAATGTAATATGTTAGATTTTAAACTTAAAAGCATTGATCCTCTTGTAATGACTATGCACAAAAGTCACAAAGAATTGGCAACAAACATTACAAAGTATTCCAATGGAGAGAAATTCCATCGAAACGAAGTCGCATATTCAAAGTACATTAATTTTCGAGACTTACGCATAATTAAAGAATAACCTCCACTTATGGAAACATTTCCATATTCCCATTTTGACTATCACTTTTGAACGAGAGTTACCTCTTCTCAGAGTATGTCAATGTGGTCCTTCCAAAAATTCAGAATATACTTCCAATTGTCCATAAGCAACCAAGCTTTAGTAAAACTCAGATTATCCTCGACAATTGCTTAACCATTTTAGTCATATCTCATTCTAGTCCCTGTTTTCCCTCTTAATGCCATAGAAATTTGGAAAATTAGAACAGATTAATGTTATAGCATATGTAATCAATCCTATAACCGAAGTATATGGGACACGATACATAATGTTCCACATATAGACATGATACTTTACCAGTCTCTTGCTATAATATTTCCACATATAGAATTTCCTTATGTTGAATCATTTCAACATAACATTCATATATGTTCTTTGACTAAATTTGATTAAAATCTCATCTAAGCTTTTAGATTTGAAATGAAGTATGAATTCCTCTCCCTTTATTATAGCAAAAAAAACTTTTCAAACCCTGCAACTTTTGCGAATTGAAACTTGTTTTCTATAATTAACATTGCTAACTTGCAACACTTAACGTAATAATTGTGATCCTACTAGCATAACGATTACATTCTTATCAACATAACACTTATGCTCCCACTAGCTTTGACATGTCTTCAGAAATCAGCTGGACTTCTAGAAATCAATACTTATTGACTTTCTTACCAAAGTTCATATTTCTGATATAAGATGCTTCGATAAGACTTTATCTAGGCTTCTTAAACTCATACACCTTTCCTTATATAACTCACATGTGTGTCTAAACAATTTTAGAACTTACAACAATAAGTCCCAAATGTTTAGACCTTTTCCATTTCTCATAATTCGAACTATGAAGAGTGATGCCATAATCATAATCGAATTTGAGAATGCAAATATCACAATTGCTATCTCTTTAAAATCTACTTAGTGAAAGCATTTCCTCACAATCATTTTCAAGAATTGGAGACAAACCTTATGACACTTAGATTTTATGGTGTATGTGTTCCTATCCACATGAATTTTTATACCCATAATCACAAGACAAGGTTAGTGACAAATCCAAACTCCTATGGACTGAAATTGTTCAATCTTAATTTCTTGCCACCTGGCAGCACAAGGGCCTACCATTGCATCCAAGTTGTTATGCAAACAACTGAGAACTCATAGAACTCACATGCACATTCAACTTTAACTGGAATGGCCACAGAAACAAGAATATGTCAACACGATAGGTTGTAAACCTCAAGTCGTGTGCTAGTGATTAACAACGGGTTTACTCTTGATTAGTTCTTGAAACTCTTCAAGATCTTTAAGAATCCCATTGACCTCTTGACATATAAGTTTCACTTTGTTAAGGAACATTACTTGACAAACAAATATTCAAGAGTGAGTGTGGTTTATTATCAAGACAAACACTTCACACAATTGGTCTTAGTTGGTCTTGATCTTATCCAAAACATCACAACTTATCGATTTCAAATGTACAAGAGTAAGAAACATTTTACTCTACATTTGATGAGTGTTATAAACCTTTCGTAAGACATGTCACTCAATTTACAATCTTGGAGTACGACTCTAAGACTTGATTTTGGAACGAAGTATGATTCATCTTTTGATTTAACCCTTTCAACAATTCACGATTCCTCTTCTTGGCCATACAAAAGCACTAACAAATGGAAGATTGTGTCCTATCCTACTTGTTTGGCTAACGACCCTCCACTAGTCAAGGGTACGGTGGGTAAGAGTGGATACCCAATGGCGGTCATTTTAAAGGTCGCTTCCTTAAACACCCCTTATAGACCAGCTTCGTGAATGAGGCCTACTAACGGTAAGACTGACATTTACTTATACATATATAATATTAAACTTTTAATTCTATATAGTATAAGGGTGTATTTTATACTTTTAAAATACTATGTGGTTTATTCTATTAATAAATTATACCTTTCATTTGATTAACCTTTAAACCATATTATTATGGATTTATTAATTTTCTCTTTTAATTAAACTCTTAATTAATTTAATAAAATCCACAAGGGTGTAATTTGAACTATTCAAAATACTAGGGTTTTAGAATTTAATATTTCAAAATTATAACCTTTTAATTAAATTTTAAATTGCAAAACTTGAGGACAAATTTTGAAACCTTTCAAAATATTAGGGTTTAACTATTTGAATTTCAAAAACTAAAACTTTTAAGTTCAAATTTAAACTATAAAACCTAAAGGGTGTAAATTAAAACTTTTCAAACTTACTAGGTCAAATAATTGAATCATAATAATCCTATATTATCCATATTTAACCAAATCCACCAATTTTGATAAGGATAAACATACCAATCATGAAAAGTCGATTTTAGGCAAAAAAAAAAAAAAAAAAAAAAAACGAGTTTTTGTAATTATCCTCATAAAAACTACTCAAAAAATCGAAAATCCCGGCTTTGCAAACAGCAAAAATTCGACTTTTTGATCCTTTGGCAGTTCACTTTTGCATCTATTCAACTAGAAAAACGACATAGGCTATGATACCACGGATGGGTTATGAGCATAACATCATTCCTGTGGTGTACATGCAACCCTACTTGCTTTGATCTAGGTTTTTCTAATTTGAACATACAACATTGAATACCAAAGCAATAACCTTATGACTAGCATATAACAATCAAAATTGACACATAAACTAGTTAGAATGATTACCTCAACTTGTTATGTAGTAATAACAAGAACTCCTTGACCTTTGAAAGTTTAGTGCCGCAAATGTTGCACCTCTAATGGAGTCACAAACACCATTAGCAACAAGGAAGAAACAAGAGAGAGAGAGAGAGAGAGAGAGGAGAGGCTCAAAATCGGCTATGGAAGCCTTCTAGGGTTTCTAGGGGCCGATTTTAGCATGCCCAAGGGTTCCTTATATAGCTGAGCAATTAGGGTTTCAGTCAAAACCCTAATCCAGTTGCTTAGTCCTTAAGCAGCCCAAAGGATCTTTCCAGGAGGCCCCTTGGTCGATTTCTATATGGACTCCCATATAGAATTCGTCCATTGCTTCCTTATGGATCCTAAGCCCAACTTTGTAACTATCGTATAACTATAGTATTATTTGCTATGAAATACGTGCTATGTGTTATATATTAATTGTCTATATGAGATGGGCTTGGAATTGATGTTTTTATATGGGTGTTAAATGATTTACATTATATATGTAATTTATATCTACAAATATGTTGGGTAGAACATGGGTAGATGAAATAGTTGATGTGTGCTGAAAGAATGTGATAAGGGAAAGGTAAGGATATAATGGTGATGATAATTAGGTGATGATAGATAGGTGATGAATTTACGAGTCCAGGCGATGTTGTGGCTACGTATTCATGCGATGATAGTCTACCCGTTATTATGAATTACGAGTCCAGGCGATGTTGTGGCTGCGTATTCATGCGATGATAGTCTAACCCTTATTATGATTTACGAGTCCAGGCGATGTTGTGGCTGTGTAATCATGCGATGATACCCTAACCTTTACTAGATATATATTGAGGGAGTGATCCCCGAATTAGTATTGTCTATATGATACAGGCGATGATCCTTAGGAAAAGTTCTTAGGAACAAACATATAATGAAATAAGATGTAAGGAGATTAGAGGTAAACTTGATATAGGAGATGACCCTTAGGATAATATCTTTTGGGAATATTAAATGAAGATAATGGGAATGGGTAATTGAGTTGATTGTTTGATAATGGAATATAATAAATGTATTATTGTGGGTTGAAAACCCTATACGCTCACCAGGCTCCCAAGCCTGACCCACTCAGTTTTCTTTGCATTACATGTGATGGCACAAGAGTATAAGTTGGTGGACTTGACGAGAGATTTTGGATTATAGATCAGTAGTTATAAATAACTGTTGTAAGGTTTATTTTATATTGTTTATGCTTTTGGTCTGTATCGAACATGATATCCCGAGGTTTTATTATTTAATGAAAATACATTCTCTTTGAGAAACGTTTTGATAAATTTTATCATATTTTATTTTGGGAACAAATTCCGCAACTCTTTTAATCAAAAGATTACTCTGATTTTATAAAACAAAGCATAAACAAATCGGTTTTTTCTGGCCGTGAAATTGGGGATGTCACAGTTGGTATCAGAGCCTTAGTTTAAGCGAACTAGGAATTTGTAGGATTTCTAGACTTAAACTTAGGATGCTAAGTGGAGATTGTGAGATGTGTGTCTGTTAAATTTCAGACACGAGCACTAGCTTATCTTAGGAAAGTTGCCTGAGATGCTTTTATGTGCTAAATGTTATACGTTGCCATATATGATATTATTTGTTCGGATCTATGGTTTGTTGCCGACCGGATCTGGAAACCTTATATGTGTAGGATTCTAAGCATACGACTACGATATTAGAACTAGCATGTAAACGTTTCGGAGTGATAAGGATGATTTGAATATCTGTCGTGAATAAGGATCTAATTTCACTTTATTTGGTGTATAGATCAAAATGACAAGAACCAGGAGTGGAGCTGGAAACGTGAACGAAAACAAGAATCAACCACCTGTGGTTGAGCGAGTGGCTGTAGTAGCAGCAACACCAGAATCAATCACAATGGCTGGAGTGCGAACCATGATTCAAGCCATGATGGCTGAACAAAAGGAGGAAATGAGACAATTGTTTCTGAACAACAGGAGTGAACCCTCAATACTAGTTGAACAGCCTGAGCTGAATGAGGGGCAGTCAGAGGAAGGGAACTATAGTGGGACCATTGGTCAAGCCAACCCACCAATAGTTCGCCGAAACAATCAGGATGGAGAAAATGATGGACGTGGATGCAAGTACAACGATTTCATGGCATCCAAACCACCATGTCTTTCTGGGAGCCCGACACCGGTGCAAGTCATGGACTGGATCTCCGAGATGGAGACAATGTTTGAAAGTTGCGAGTGTAGCAATAGACAGAAGACTGCTCTTGCAATCCCTCTGTTAAAATCTGGAGTACTGAGCTGTTGGAAGTTACTGGCCGGTTCAATGCCCAAGGGGGAAGCTAACAAGATGTCTTGGGAAGAGTTTGTGGAGCAAATGAAAATGCAATACTGCTCTGAGCAGGATCTTCTGGAAATCAACAATGAGTTCCAAAATTTAAAGAAGGGAAAATTGAGCGTCACTGAATATGCTACAAGCTTTACGGAGAAGATGAAGCTTATTCCATACCTAATTCCAACTGAACTTTCCAAGGTCAACAAGTTTGCCAATGGATTACCAGCGGACTTTGGTCCGATAGTCAAGCAAGCAACCACTCTGAAAGCCGCCATCTGGGCAGCCAAGAATGTGGAGACCCAAATAAGGGAAAAGGGTCTAGAGAGAGTTGAAGTTGGAGGGAAAAGGAAACACGAGGGATCTTCAATGATCGACAAAGAAACCAAACTCTCGAAATCCGGAGGAAAAGATGAAACCAAGTGGTGTGAAAAGTGCAAGAAAAAGCACTTCGGAAGATGCGATGGAGAAGTGACCTGCTATAAGTGTGGTAGGACTGGTCACTATTCCAGAGATTATACATTCGACAATAGGAAGTGTTACGAATGTGGAGATGGTGGTCATATTTCGAAGAACTGCCCAAAGAAGGACAAAGCTGCAAAGAAAAACGTACCGCCACAGCCAAGGGCATTCCACATGATCCTCGACGAAGCGAATCAAGGATGAGGATTTTATATCCAACGATCAAGTTATGAAGTAACAATGCGAATAATAACTTATGATGTAGCCTATTAGAGGCATAGTATATGGTCAACTTGAACTTTTGTGTAATAGTTTCAAGAATTAATATAAAACCTGGTTTTGTTATCGGATGTGTTGAATGATTATATGATTTATGTATGGTGACTTGGTTAACTGCGAGACAATACTTAGGACGAGTATGAGTAGGTGTGAATGGTAGTAGATATCTATACTACCGGAAGCATAGGACTCACGCTTGGATCATGGGAAGTCGCAAGGTTACCAAGAAGCTAGTAATTGATTCCATTTTATTCACGCATGTCATTACCATTGTTTCGGTAATGACTAGTAAGACGGTTGTTATTCCGACCCTAGTGGTCGTATCAATTGAGTCCGACTACGATAAGAGGTCATCGGGACACGACCCATCAGTTTGTTACAATAGATAAATGAAAGTATTTATCCTAAGAAGAAGAAGGAGTCCACAATAAGGACTTATTTTGTAACTTGGAAGTTATGATAGAAAGTACAACATAGTACGATAAGCAGATGCAAGATTGGGCATCATCTGCGGTCAAGAAAGCCATATAGTTAAATACTCTATCGAGGAAACATTGAATTACGGTTATTCCCTAGGATGAAGAGATAACGTGTGGAATCATTATGCAAGTCCTATTTCGTTGATGATTCCGGGACGTAATCATCCTAATGGGGAGATAATTGTAACGCCCGTAGATCCGGGCTAGTCAATTTAGAGACAATAAGCGTCAAAAATGACTTTTTGATAGAAGATTATTTAGGATGGATAATCCTAACTAAATTGTAGTATATGTTACAAGGTTTCCGTGCATATAAAGAACGCCAAAATACGAGTTATAACGAAGAAGTTATGACTTGTTGAAGTTTCGTGACAGAACCAGCACAACGCTGAATGACGTAAAAAGTGAATTTTACGTTAGAGTGATATTTAGCCTTAGCGATCTAAACGAGAATCGAAGATCTCGTTGTTAGTAGCGAAACGACGAAAAGATAGGCAAGAACGGACGTCAAACAAAGAAGTTATGAATTTATAACGAAATTTTCTGTCCCGACCTATTAAAAATAAATAATAAAAATAAAAGTCAAAATTAGCCGACGGAGTCTAAACGAAAGTCGTAGAGCGTAGTCTCACCTACGCGTGGATATAAAGAACGTCGAAAACGGAGTTCGTATGAAGAAGATATGAATTTTCGAAGTTTATTAATGAATTAATAATTAAATTTAATTATTAAATCCCGGTATTATCCGAAGGCGAGTCATCGGACTCATCCGAAGTACGCCCCGCGTACAACGAAGCATGACGACCTTCGTACTCGGGTTCTTCGGATGACGCATGCAGTGACGTTTCGGACGCGTACGCCCCGCGTACTCCGAGGCTCCAGCCTCCTATAAATAGGATGCGAGGGCAGCCGGCTCATTTGCTATTTTTCTCTCTTCTCTCTCCCGTTTTGCATCGATTTGCGTGCCAAAAGTACCCCGAAGCCCTGGTAATATTCTCGAGCCCCGAAGCAAGTCCCGAGATCCCGAAGATCCCGAGAAGTGCGATTCCCGAGCCGAAGCTCTGCCCGCGGGAAGTTCGATTTTTGTAGAGATCTTCCAGATCTGCTGAGGATTACTACTTCTGCAAGCCGTAGTGCTGTCCGGGCATCGTCTAATCAAGTGAGTGTGTAGTTACTTTCTTCTAACGCATAATTATGAAGTATTTGCTATGAAATACGTGCTATGTGTTATATATTAATTGTCTATATGAGATGGGCTTGGAATTGATGTTTTTATATGGGTGTTAAATGATTTACATTATATATGTAATTTATATCTACAAATATGTTGGGTAGAACATGGGTAGATGAAATAGTTGATGTGTGCTGAAAGAATGTGATAAGGGAAAGGTAAGGATATAATGGTGATGATAATTAGGTGATGATAGATAGGTGATGAATTTACGAGTCCAGGCGATGTTGTGGCTACGTATTCATGCGATGATAGTCTACCCGTTATTATGAATTACGAGTCCAGGCGATGTTGTGGCTGCGTATTCATGCGATGATAGTCTAACCCTTATTATGATTTACGAGTCCAGGCGATGTTGTGGCTGTGTAATCATGCGATGATACCCTAACCTTTACTAGATATATATTGAGGGAGTGATCCCCGAATTAGTATTGTCTATATGATACAGGCGATGATCCTTAGGAAAAGTTCTTAGGAACAAACATATAATGAAATAAGATGTAAGGAGATGAGAGGTAAAGATGATATAGGAGATGACCCTTAGGATAATATCTTTTGGGAAGATTAAATGAAGATAATGGGAATGGGTAATTGAGTTGATTGTATGATAATGGAATATAATAAATGTATTATTGTGGGTTGAAAACCCTATACGCTCACCAGGCTCCCAAGCCTGACTCACTCAGTTTTCTTTGCATAACAGGTGATGACACAAGAGTATAAGTTGGTGGACTTGACGAGAGATTTTGGATTATAGATCAGTAGTTATAAATTAACTGTTGTAAGGTTTATTTTATATTGTTTATGCTTTTTGTCTGTATCGAACATGACATCCCGAGGTTTTATTATTTAATGAAAATACATTCTCTTTGAGAAACGTTTTGATAAATTTTATTATATTTTATTTTGGGAACAAATTTCGCAACTCTTTTACTCAAAAGATTACTCTGATCTTATAAAACAAAGCATAAACAAATCGGTATTTTCTGGCCGTGAAATTGGGGATGTCACATCAACTTTACTCACATGCATGGCCCAATGAAGCTTAAAAGTCCAAAGAAAAGGCTTAAAGGATGCATGGAGCTCTGAAGACCATAAAGTTGGCACCTTGATGCCACAATAGCTCCATAGAACCGTAGATTTGAAAGGGTTATCTCAATGGGATGACTAACTCCCATCAAACACTCAATCTCGGTTTAAAGATGAAAAATAATCCAAAGAAGGAGATCTAAGAACAAACTAAGCAAGCTTTAGACTTTATACTACAAATGTGTCGAAAATGAAGCAAGGATTCGAGATCTAGCAGCTCCTTATTGAATCACCAAGTTTCCCTTTCTTCCAATGGCTTCAACGATACACAAAAACCATCAAGAAAGCTCACAAACACTCAAAAGTGCCTTAGGGTTTAGGAAAATGGAGGCTGGAAATGAGGCTAACTATGGGGTTTAAGTTGTTTAAATAGGGTGCAAAACTCCGAAATTAGGGTTTCATTGCTTCCAGCCAACTCGTTGAGTTGAGACCTCCCAACTCGTCGAGTTGGTCACTTAAAATAGGCAGTCCATAACCGTTGTGATATCTCGGAGATGGTTGGATTGAGATTGTAGATGAGTTTCGTGTGGGTTCCGTCTCCTGTTATCACAGTAGAAACGGGAAAAATGATTGTTAGCCAACGTTAGGGAGGAATTCCGGTACGAAGCTCCGACAATCAAGCTAGAATGAGTTCTGAGAGAAGTAAGAGTAAAATTATAGGAAAAAGAGTTTCGTCCCCTTCTTCGTGAGAAGAAGGATCCTTTTATACCTGTTTGAGAGGTGTGTGCCTCTCTACTGATTCTGTTGAGCATTCCCTCATGCGGTGCAACGTGGCGGACCCATATTGGTGGATCCTCCTTCACGTCTTTTTGCCTCAACTCCTCATTGGCTAATGAGGAATCTTTAATATTATGATGACTGTAGCTATCGTCAGATGGGCAAGTGGGACTATCTAATTAGTCCTACGTTTTCGGGGTGTTATTCCTTGGAGAAGAGGTTAAGGCACGGTTATGCACCTTAACCGCCATACCAGTGATTTTCGTGTTGGCGAAGGCCTGGCCTTGGCCTCGGACTGGGTCAAACCGGGTTCTGACTAGGCCAAGCTTGGCGCTAGTTAGACTTCTCCTTTTTTGACGTTCTCCCTGAGGGATACGTTAACAAGTCCCTTAGGCTTGTAGGGGTATGTGTCGGCTTGATAGCGTCGTTGTTCGAGCCTATATTACAACATGTGTATGTCTGAGATTATCTCTAGCATTTGACAGGCTTTAGACAGCGTCGTCAATGTGTGTCAGATCCATCGCGAGACGGTTCGTGATGCCATTTTTTTCTTTAAAATCCCCCCTTTTCCAAGACCTTTCATCCTCACCTCCTTTCTTTGCTTTTGTTGTACCAACTCGGGCATTTTATGAATTTTTCTTTTCTATAACTCATCTGTTCTCGACAATGGACCGTTATGGTAGAGTCCCTACCGTAGAGGAATTCCAACTTCTGCAAGATCGTTTCGGTTTCTTACCGGAGCGTGGTGTGATGATTCCAGCAAAGGGGTTATCGATGTATGACTGTCCTCATGGGAAAGTGGGGGTTCCAATCACTCTATTCGAAGCGGGGTTGCGCCTGCCGACATCTAATTTTTCCAACATGATTGTGCATCACTATGGCTTTTCCATTGACGAGTTGACCCCCAGCGTTGTCAATAAAATCGTAGGTTTTGAACTGATTTGTCGATCTCGGGGTTGTATACCCACTTTGTGGGTTTTCAGTTACTTTTTCTGTTCAGTTACAAATTCTGGCTTCTGCACTCTAGCGAAAAGGCAGAGCATTCGTCAGTTGATCTCTGAACAAGATACTCCAAAGAAAAATTGGTAGCAGTAATGGCTCTGGGTGAACCGATACCTTGTGGGGGGTGGTTTCGTAAAACAATATTTTAAATAGATTTAATGATATTTGTATTAAACTAATATTGAAAGTACTCAACACTAGTCTTATAACGACCACATCATCGAAAGTTGTATATCTCGTCGATAGCTACTCGTGGATATAACTCGTTTGTACGAACTCCGTTTTTGACGTTCTTTATATCCACGAGTAGTTATCGACGAAATATACAACTTTCGCTTAAACTCCTTCGGCTAATTTTGACTTTATTTTTCGTCCATATTTTTATAAAATTAAATGATTTTGCTAAAATCACACCTCTCTCGTACGGACTGCGTTTTTTGCATTATTTTTCTCAAAATTCTTATTTTAAAGAGTACTACAATTTTTCTTTTTGGTGGCTTTAGCTAATACTCAACCATTCTCTTCATTACTTTTTACGTCATACATTCATTGTACACGGCTGACTTTTATATCTTATAAAACTCATATCTAATTCATACGGAGTCGGATTTCTACAAAATTAATATTTTCGGGATTGGGAAGACATTTACTTTCTATATATATATATATATATATATATATATATATATATATATATATATATATATATATATATATGTTTTAGCATACTTATTTTTACGATTTACGGACGATATGACTGGTTTTTCCTATTTTATTATATTATAATAATCATAAAAAACATAATATTCATATAATTCTTCTTTATTACGTCAAATATGTTACAATTGTTGACCCTAACTATTACTTTTGTTAATATTATTTATCCTAGATAATCTTCTATCAAAAACTCATTTTTAACGCTTATTGTCTCTAAATTGTCTAGCCCGAATCTGCGGGCATTACAATATAACATGATTTTTTATAAGTATTAAAATGGCATGAAATTTATGTAAACATTACGAGAAATTAAATAATGTAATAAGCGTAATGAATAAGTGTAGTGAATGTAAATAAGCGTAATGAAGCATAAATAAACGAAATAATCGTAGATAAACGTAAGTTTAGCACAAATAAATGTAAATGTAATGTATAATTCCCCAAAAGATTTAAAAGGTAAAAGGTCCATAAAACTCACCTTAGTCGCGTGTGGCAAGTTTGTTTCAATTTTCGGGACCCGACTCGGGTATTTCTCATTTTTCAACCGGTGAGCTTTTTGAACGGAATAGCACTCTAGACTTGACAAACTTCACACGAGAAACTTGAAAATGGATTTTTAGACTCAATGAAGCATCGAGGCCACTCGTCGGAGAAGACACGCATTGTCGGCGACGTTGGCGCATGACTGGTGGTGTACATCCTTCGGGGCTATTTTGCAAAGAGAAAAAGAGGGAAAGCTCACTTGAGGTTGTTTGAAGGAACTAGGAGGGACGAGAGGTGGTGGAAACAATTGGAAATGGTTGTGAGAATTTGTAACACCCAAAGTTTGGAAAGCCAAGAAAAGAAAGAAAACCCCAAGTTTAAGGGGAGACTCGGCGAGTCCGAGTGGGATCCGGGTTGAGGTGTAAGCGACCGACTGGGCGAGTCGGCCAAGGTGACTCGGCGAGTCTGGTCTGAGCAAGGAAAACCCTAAATCCGGGACTTGGAGCTTATTTAAACGTCTCATTCTCTCCCCTAGGGTTCCTTTACTGCCTCTCTAACACAGAACACTAAACCCTAACCGCCATAATCGTTTTGGAGTAAGATCTACCCTTGGTGAAGCTTTTGGAGCTTGAGAGAGAAGATAGTCATTGTGGAGCAAGAAGGGGGCCTTGGATCCAGAGTTGGTGGAACATTTCTGAGCATATAAAGGTAATAAATCGTTACCTTCCCTCTTTTGTTTAATAGATCAACCTTGGCTATGTGATTTGGGGATTTTATGCCATGCTTAAGAACTATTTCGAGTTAGAAGCCTAGATCTGAAGTTGCTACTTCAGATCTGAGTGTATCTTGTCCTAGAAAGTCATAAAGCATCTGTTCTTGGGTTGATAGTGAAGCCTCTTTGTCTTAAACCCTAGTTTGGATTGTTTTAAGCCTAGATCTCTTGATCTACACGTAAAGTTTGCCACTTTACGTGGGGGTTAGGCCTTAGAAGTATGGATCTATGAGTTGGAAGCCCTGTTTGGCTCGAAAAGCCACTGCATGGATTAAGGACTGAATAGACTCGGCGAGTCCCTTGAGTGGACTCGGCGAGTCCCTTGAGTGGACTCGGCGAGTCCCTTGAGTGGACTCGGCGAGTAGTATGAAGATGGAGACGAACTCGACGAGTTGGATGAACAACTCGGCGAGTCTGTTGAAGATTTCCTTGGACTCGACGAGTCTGTTCATGGAGTCGGCGAGTCAAGTCGCGAAACCCCAAACCCTTCGAGTCAAGGCTCAGATTAGTGAGTTGTGTGGGGACTCAGTGAGTTGGACAGGACAGAACTTGAAAATCAGTGAACTCGGCGAGTCAGTAGACTGACTCGGCGAGTCGAGTCGCGAATAGAAAGACCCTGAGCATATGAACTCGGCGAGTTATTAGGTGGACTCGGCGAGTAGGGTTGACCTGGAAGGTTGACTTTGACCAGGATTTTGACCTTGGCCAGAGTTGACCTAGTTGACCTTTGGAGGTCAATTGGACTAAGTGTTATATTGACATTGGTAGCTCGAGGAGCTAGTGGAGCAGCAGTTCGGAGTCAGAGGTCAGGTAGCAGTCAAAAGGATTAGCAGCAACAATTCAGCAGCCTCAGGTGAGTTTCCTTCCAGTAGGAACGGGTCTAAGGCCACAATGCCGGCCCGTTTAGCTAGTAGTAGTTTCCGGATTTGGTCCGATGCAGTAGTTAGCATGTTTGATGCCTTCGTGGCTCAGACAGGATTTATGTGTTATGTGTTCCGGGCTACGACCCGATGTAGTATGCAGTACATGTGTGTTCATGCTAGTTGATATGTTTATGTTATGTTCTGTTCAGTTAGTCCGGATTTCGGTCCGATGTAGGGGGCAAGGCCCCAGTTAGCCCGGATTTCGGTCTGATGCAGGGGTAAGGCCCCAGTTAGTCCGGAATTCGGTCCGATGCCAGGGGCAAGGCCCCAGTCAGTTAGTCCGGACTTCGGTCCGATGCAGGGGGAAAGGCCCCAATTAGTCCGGACTTCGGTCCGATGCAGGGGACAAGGTCCCAGTCAGTTTCTGGACTTCGGTCCGATGCAGGGGGCAAGGCCCCAGTTAGTCCGGACCTCGGTCTGATGCAGTGGGCAAGGCCCAGTATGTGCTTTATATGTTATTGCATGGTATGTGGTAGATTGGGGGAACTCACTACGCTTCGTGCTTACGGTTTTCAGTTTTGGTTTCAGGTACTCAGTTTTCAAAAGAGGAGCTCGGGAAGATTGCAGTGCACACACCATAGTCAGTTAGCCTGGGAATGTTTGACTTTGATAATGATATTATGTTTTGAATTAATATTCGAGAAATTATGTTATGACTTATGATACAGTTTTTATAAATATGATTTTAGTAATGTTTTTAAAGAAATTTTTAGTTGTGATTTTTGGGTCGTTACAAGTTGGTATCAGAGCCTTGGTTTGAGGGATTCGGGCGCACTCCCGAGTGTGTCTGAACTCAAACTAAGGAAGGGGTATAAAGTTTTCAAGAGAAAAACCATGGTTACAAAAGAATTTTGAGGAAAGAAAACAATTTTAGAAAAAGTATAAAGAAAAGAGTTTTAGAAAAAGCGAAAAGAATTTTGAAAAGAGAAAAGGGTGTGGTGCATGCAATCAGCCGAGCTCAAGTAAGTACTCCCAAATTACCCATACAAGTTTATGATCATTAGTTTCAGTTTCAGTTTATGTTATGATTATCAGTTTCAGTTTCAGTAGAACAGCATGCTAGAATAGGACTAAGGATCTAGGATGATGCCTTATGTGCCTGCTTTATGTGTTTCAGCTTGATAAGAATTTCATGCTAGTATTGAGTAGAAAGTAGTAGGATAGCCTGTGTAGGTTATGCCTGATAGTATGAGCTTAGCATTGTATGCTAGTACAGTTTTTCGTTATGAGAATAGATTTGCTTGAGTAGGTTTCCTTTATCCGAATGTTGCTTGCTTTGTGCTTTGTGGGACTCTGAGTGATGGGAGTTAGCCATTAGATGAATACGTCACATCACATGTGATCAGGGTTGAATAATCTCAGAGTGCTGGATTTGGCCCTATTGCACAGCTCTTGTTTGAGTCCAACCGTTGTAGGGACGAGTCTTTTACTTGAAGGATTATCTGAGCCTCGTCACATGTGATGGTATTCAGGTGGTGGCTAATTGGCATTACAAGGAGGCCTTCAGCAGCTGAGGACTGTTTGGGTAGAGTCAGAGGTTCCCTAGGGCAAGCCTAGGATGAGAGTAGCAGAGGTCAGTAGAAGAGAAAAGGGGACTTGGTGGAGTTGAGGTAACTCTTGAGGAAAGTACGGATAGATGTGGAAGGTAGTATGGGCCCGTACTACTGAAAGCAGAGGATCCGTACTCGATTCAAGAGAGGCCAAGGCAAAAACCAGGGAACTAGTAGAGTGTGTGAGAGATCCCTCAGCAGTAGTGTGTAAATTGATCAAGAATTGTTATATTTTCAGCATGGTGACATTGCACGAGCTACCAGTTGGCAGTTCAGGTGCCGGGGAGGGATTTGGCGCAGGCTCTAGAGTCGGGCAGTTTGATGATCAGATGAGGGATTTCATTTCCGCAGAGATCATGCGCAACATCATTGATCAGACTCCAGTGATTTTCGGTTCGGTTAGAGAGGCCATTGTGGAGCTCATGGACAGTCATCTTGAGGCCTTTAAGGCCGAGATAGTTTCAGGACAGATTGGGGCTCGTCTAGATCCCGATTCTTACGAAGTTCGGGGATCCATCAGGGAGGGAGATCCCATTTCTAGTTTTTGCCATCAGGGGACAGGAGTGAGTGGGGCATCCTGTCTCCAAGAGAGACCTCTGCATGATTGGATAGTTGAGGAAGTTTCGCGAGCCATTCGCGAGGATCTGCCCGACATGGTCGTGAGGATCACTGATAGATTGATCGCGAGGTTCCAGGATCAGGCAGCTGTTGTTCAGTCGACGGGCGGTGCTGATGGGGTAACGCAGGAGCGAGAGACGGGCAGGGAGTTGGAAAGGAAGAGGAAAACGGATGAGACTCAGGTAGCCACAGGTTCGGGTAAGAGGCCCAAGGGTTCGGATTTGAGGACGAGGAACTATCAGAGCCGCAGTCGATGCAGGAAGTACGGAAGGACGCACATGGGTGTGTGCAGGCGTAGAAGTGGTGGTGATGCTGGGTGTTTCAAGTGCGGCCAGATTGGTCATTTTAGCAGAGACTGTGTTGTTACCATCGCCAAGGGACTTGATCCGATATGTTTCCATTGCAGTCAGAGGGGCCACAAGAAGGCCCACTGTCCGAGTTTGTATACAGCAGGGCAGGTGCCAGCTCCTGCCCTTGGGACTTCAAGTACCGCCAGTGGTTGCCGAGGCCGGGCAAGGGCGCCTACGGCTCGGAGCCGAGTTTTCCGGTAGATTTCAGCAGGGATTCAAGCAGCACTGAGTGATGGAGGTATGTATCTTTTAGTTTTCTGTCGACTATTATTTGTGATATTATTGTTATGTCGCTGCATTATTATCAATAAGCTTAAGTGTTAGGGTATTATACTACCGACTTGTGACTGAGTTTTATGCCATCTGCATACCGTGGAATTAGAATGGTGAACTGGAGGTCGTCCCCTCTAGATCAGGTTGCTACGGATGCAGTAACCGTAGCATGTATGTGTAAGATGCAGTAGTGCCTTACTACTTGCGGAAGGCGTTAGTCGGGTAATGATCAGTTATATTTTCAGTAGTGATAACCCAGATTTTTTAGTGGAGTAGCTAGCGGTCAGTAAGGAAGTGGGTTGGGGTTGTGCACCCTAAACGCAGGTTCTCGGGATGTAGTCCCTAAAGAAAATACAGTTAAGGATCGAAGGGTGCGGATCTGGTAAGAGTTAGTTGGAGCGCTGGCAAGGGTAAACGTCGGCGGACAGCATATCGCCCTTTTAATGGAAGGAAGGTTGGAAATCCTTTCGACCAGTGAGCAGTAAGGAACTAGCCGAATCCAAGTGGGGGAGAACCCTCCGAGTACACAAGGATAAGAGCCACGTAGACCCAGAATGAGTGTGCGGCCTCTGAGAAGAAATGATAGTAGCTCAGTGATCGATGGATCGAGAAGTTCAGAATTGGGAGTTCGAGGACCTTCCCAGCGGTTAGTTCATGTAATCGAGATGGTTAGAAGCTGGTTGGGAATCCAGGATTGGAGGACCACCTGTAGGGCTCAAGTGAGTCGGAATGAGGATCCTGAAAACGGTTAGCAAGAGATGTTTTCGTATTAGTAGCCAGTGACAGAGTCAACATGCAGGATTGTGTAGATTCAGGAGTTGGGAGTTTGGAAACTTCCCAACAATAGCTTCTTGTATCCGGATTAGTAGACGGTTGGTTTGGGAACCAAGTCGAAGAGTTCCTCGACGAAGCGCTAAGTATATCAAGGATATAAGATGTCGAGGATGATGTAGTATTCAAGGACTGAGGGTTGGTTTTGAGAAATCAAGATGAGGAATCACCAGGGCCGGTCCAAAGCTATGGTGGGCCCAGGGCGAAAAGAAAAAATGGGCCCCCCATAGTCGTAAATACAATAAAAATTAGTTTGAAATAGAATGTTATAAAATTCACTGTTAATATTAAAAAACACAAATATGGTCACAACATTACAAAAAAAATAAAAAATAATAATAATAATAATTTAAAGGAAAATATTTGTCCTAGCCTTTCTAGATGCAAAATCATTAATAATACTATCCAAATCAATTTTATCTAACATGTCTTTCTCTATACATAACATTGCCAATCCGTTCAACCTTTCTTGCGACATCGACGATCTTAGATAATTCTTCAATAACTTTAACTTTGAAAAACTTCTATCTGCAGATGCAACAGTGACAGGAATGGTTAACAAAATGTTATATGCAATAAAAGTATTTGGGTAACAATCAACAACTTTAACAAATTCCAAAATATCAAGAGCAGAAATTATATCATTAGGTAAAGTCATTTTCAACACTTTCAATTCTGAAAAAAGTCCACTTGAATCCACATCGGAAACATTTTCTTTAGAAAAAGTAGTAGCAAACTTTATACAACTTTCTTTAAGTTCACTTTCACTTAATGACTTTAATTTATTTGAATCATTTAAAAACCCAAAAATACTTTCAAAGTATTTTAATTGTTCAAATCTATTTTTTAATGAAACAATTGTCATATCCACAACAACCAAAAAATAATTAACTTTTAAATACTCTTCAACCGATTGTGTTTCTTCTTCATTATCACTTTCATCAAATTGTTTTTTTCTAACAATACGACGTTTTGATGGAAATGTAGGCTCTACACCCATATCAAGTGCAATAGTTTTAGCAATATTAATACTTGATGTAAAACCTTCATTTCTATAATTTTCAAAAAACTTCATAATATTTTCTATTTGGTTAATAGTAGTATCAATACAAATAGATTTAGATTGCAACTTTTTACTTACAATATTAATTGCAAATAAAACTTCATACCAAATAACCATACCAACTAAAAATTCAAATTTCCCAAAAGATTTGAGTAAGCTTTTAGCTTCACTTTTTGACTTTGGGTCATCACATGTTTTACTTAATTTTAGCAAAGCAACCTTTATTTGAGGAGCTTGAAATCTAATTGCTTTTATACTTTTAATCCTACTTTCCCAACGAGTATTAGATAATGATTTTAAGGTTAAAGTTGGAACATTATCTAACAATATTTTCCATCTTTTAGTAGAACTAGAAAATAATGTATAAAGGCGTTGCACAATTCCAAAAAATGTAACAGCTTTTTCACAAGAAAGTGCCATATCACTAATCGTAAGGTTAAGGCTATGGCAAGCACAAGGCATATATAAAGCTCTAGGATTAATTTCAAGCATTCTTTTTTGAACCCCTTGGTGTTTTCCTTTCATATTAGACCCATTGTCATAACCTTGACCCCTTATATCATCCACATTAAGATCTAACAATTTCAATGCATCTAATAATTCATTAAATATCCCCAAACCAGAAGTATCATCTACTTTTAAAAATTCTAAAAAATATTCAAAAACTTGTATTTTTTTAGAAGAAAAATTCACACATCTTACGATCAAAGACATTTGCTCTTGATGACTCACATCGGGAGTACAATCAAGAATTATAGAAAAATATTTTGCCTCTTTAACTATTTTAATGATAGAATTTCTAACCGTGTCACCTAAAATAGAAATTAGTTCATTTTGAATTTTATAGCCATGATAATGATGATGAGTTTCATTATTTTCAATTCTTCTTATATGATCTTGCATTATACCATCATATTCAAATTACTCCTAAAAAGTTACCATTGTTATCTTGAAAAAGTTTTTCATTAGACCCTCGAAAAGCCAAATTATATTTAGACAAGAATTTTACAGCCACTATTATTCTTCTTAATACTTGTCTCCAACGTTCTTTTTCTTTTATCATTTCTTGTTGTAATTCATTATCAATTGTATGGTTTTTATCTAATCTTAGTTTTGCTTCATTCCAATTACTCATACAAACAAAATGTTCATTACTATTTTCATGTTCTTTAAGTCTCTCGCTAAGATGTTTCCAATCATTATATCCTTCATTTGTTAAAAAACTTTTTTGATTAGTAGATTTAAATATTTTACAACAAAAACAAAAAACTTTATCTAAATTTTTATAGTATACTAACCATTTTCGATCACGTGACAAACCATTATTTAACTTTCTAGTATAAAATGCATAAGAAAAATGTCTAGAAAATTTATCTTTAGGAAACACAAGATTCATTTCTCTTATTGGCCCTTTTTCAATTAGAATATCTCTTGATTTAATATCAAGAGTATCCCAATTTCTAGGGTCAAAAATATCTATAGATTCATTTACATTAGTATTTTCTACATTTATATTAGTATCATGTTCATTTAAATTACTAACAACATTTTCATTTATGTTTTTATCTTGTTCATTCAAATTAATATTTTCTTCATTCAAGTTATTATCATGCTCATTTAAAGTAATGTTTTCTTCATTAACACTAGCGACATTTTCATTTAAGTTAGAATCATGTACATTCAAATTAATATTTTCTTCACTAGAACTCATTGGTTTTAAAAATTTAACCATAGACCCTTTTTCTTTTTGTAAAGAAGCCTCAACAATTTTTCGTTTTTTTCGTTTTTCACTACCGGATAAGTGTTTTTTAGAAAACATTTTAGGATTGACAATAAAGTAAAAACTATTTTAAGAAAAGAATACACCTGATTTCTTTGATTTCTTTGTGAAATATGTTGCACTGTTGAAGCCTAATATCAAAACAAGCTGTAAAAATCAATAACAAAAAACATTAATACGATAACTAAAATAATAGAAAAAATCAAATAACCAATGCATCATATTACAATTTTACCTTCTCAATTACTCAAGCAAGATATCTAATAGTGTAGAAATACTTTGAAAGTTTGAACTTTGAAGCTAAAATTCTGAAAGAATAAAGTCACAAGCAAAACATTAGAAAATTTGAAGGTAGAAACATTTACTTTCACTAATTCAGAAATATGATATAGTAAAAGAATAGAACAAATTGCCAAAGCAAATATCCAAAATATCCAAATCAAATAATAATATCATGGATTTCAACTATATATAATATATTCAATTGAATTGAATCAGTTTGATACAGAAACACAATTTAACTAAATTAGTGAAACAAAAATTTGCTTCCCTAATACTTCATATTCCTTTTACTTGAATCTAATGAAACAAATTAATTGAATGTCAATTAAGAAACTGAAATCGATGATTACCTCGGTGTATTTTCAGCCTTCCGCCTTCGCCCTTGCCCCTTCTACAACTGAAATCAATTAGAAATTGAATCTAATTGTCAATTTCAGCCTTCTACAAAGAACTCTCGCAGGTTGCTCTGTAGCAGCCGAATATGTGAAATTCTATCGATTGTCAATCAGTTTATGATTATCCGAGAGAGCAGAGACTAGAGAGATGTGTGAGACTGTGAGCACAAAATAAGAATTCAGATCTGAGAATTGCAAAACCGGAAACGAGATGTATTATATCTATAGATTACATACGATTAGCCGTTACAGATTAAAGATTGTGAGAGAAAAAATCGACGATTCATTATCAAGGCGTGACTTCGTGAGGCGTCGCCGCGTCGGTTCATATGCTAATCTCGATTTCCCACGTTCCCTGCTAGGCCGCTACCTTCTCGTTCCTAATTGATAATTGGTATTCACTGAAATTGGAATGATAGAAAAGTGAATCACGTTCAACACTTAAGTGGCATCAAGATTCAGCAGCCCATTTTATCAATTTATTTATGTAATTGGGTTAATGTGAATATGTGATTTTGGACTAACCTTTTGGGCCCCTAATTAAATATATAGATAAAAAAAGTTATATATATATATATATATATATATATATATATATACTAGAGTTTTTGGGCCCCCTCGAGTCGTAGGCCCTGGGCGGTCGCCCGGGTCGCCCACCGTTTGGACCGGCCCTGGGAATCACTAGCGGGACTAGGGATAGTCAGGATGTCCTCGGGATAGTAGTAGAGTGTTGTAAGTCTGCGGGGGTAGCCGTAGCATTCACTAGCAGTCAGATAGTAGTAATAGTGTTGTAAGTCTGCGGGGGTAGCCATAGCATTCACTAGCAGTCAGATAGTAGTAGTGGTGTTGTAAGTCTGCGGGGGTAGCCGTAGCATTCACTAGCAGCCATATAGTATTAGAGAGTTGTAAGTCCGCGAGCGTAGCCGTAGCCTTTATCAGATTGGTAGGCAGCATGAGCGTGTTGTTGGACGCGGGAAAGCAGTAGTACCCACCAGTTCGGGTGCAGTAGTGAGGATATGGGAATCCACGGGTTAGATTCTGGATTTCCCAAATGGTTCAGTTATGGTTAAGTCAGCGATTTGTCAGTAGATCGTCACCACAGTTATGAGATCAGAGTAGCAGTGGACCGTTGGGGTTCGTGTATGATAAGGGCTACCGTTAGTCTAAGAGCCACCATTCTTTAGCTTTGGATTTGATGATGTCATGATTCGACGTATGGACCGGTCGGTTGGATCGGGGGGTTGTTAAAGTTACAGTATCAGGATGACTGGTGGAAACTAGTTCCAGAGGAAGATTTCGTTTAGAAGTTGTGGGAAACAGCCATTCAGCCAGTTCAGTGATTCAGTCAGTTCAGTGTTTCAGCCAGTTCAGTGATTCAGTCAGTTCAGTGTTTCAGCCAGTTCAGTGTTTCAGTCAGTTCAGTGCGTTTTAGCCAGTTCAGCGTTTCAGCCAGCTCAGTGTTTCAGGTAGTTTAGTGTTCCAAGCAGTTCAGTATTGCAGGCAGCTCGTTGTTTCGGATAGTTTCAGTATAAGTAGCAGAGTGGATAGAATAATTATAAATAGTCGAGATATCTTCAGAAGTCGCTAAAAGTAGCCAGGAGATTACGATGGGGTGTAGTAACCGGTAAGAGACCGGTAACCCAGAGGTGGAGACATCAGTAAGGACCAGGGTGGTCTCGGTTCATCCGGAAGGCAGATATGGAATAGCAGAAATCTTTGGTCAGTAAGTATGGTGGGTAAGCAGTCTATGGTGGATTTCAGTTAGTCGAAATCGAGGGGTGCTCGGCACTAAGTTATGTCAGATAGGAGTGTCAGTGGTTGCTGGCGGTGTTGACCCGTACTGGGAGTAGCAGGAGTAATAGATTTGGTGGAGACAGGGTCTTCACAGTGAAGGAAGAGGTAGGTAGTTATGGAGCATCACCTTGGGAAGGCAAGGAAATCGTGCAAGGAAAGAAGGGGTGAACCCTTACGGGGTCAGTGCAGTATTTGGAGAGTATCAGAAAGATTGTCGGTTGAGTGAGTTGCGTTTCCAGAATGATCAGGGTCAGGATGGACCCAAGATTATTATCTGTAAGGATTGACATTGGTCTGAATGACTGAGCGGAAGGCCAGCGAAGGTAGGCAGCTGGTGTTAGAATGAGCGGTGGGGTATTGGAGGCAAATCACAATCGGTGGATCGTAGCAAACTTCGAGGACGAAGTTTAGTTTAAGTGGGGGAGAGTTTGTAGTGGTGTTGATTATGATGGCATGTGCGGAATTAGAAAGATCTAGTGATTCGTCATACAAATTCAAGAACACATGGAGTAAATAAATCTTTGTAAGCTCATATTAGATCTAGAAAGAATATACAAATGGGTTTGTATACAAATTCTCTCTCTAGTCTAACACTCCAAATGGTTCCTTTTCATAATGGGAGTCACTCAATTCCTATTTATAGGAAAGACTCAACCCATTTACACATACAAGAAAGTAAGCCTAAAACACTACATCCAAGAGTGACTTTGCACCCTAACATTCTCCCCCTCAAAGTTAGGATTGGATGTCCGGCTTCAATCTCCAACGAGCTAGCGCGATCAAGACCAAACTCCCCCTCGAAGTAACATCGGTCTTCAAATCCGCAAATGAATATTCGATAAACCCGAGAAGCTTCGAATACCCATCATTCTCCCCCTTTTTATAATCAAAAAGTGATTATAAAACCCACTAAGGATGAGAAGCGCCCGAGGAATAATCTTCACAATACTCCCCCTTGATGTGTACCAAAAATGAATCACCAAAAATCTTGCACGGAAAAACAATCACGAAAAAGCCACAAAAAAATTTCAATTTATGAAAAATTTTGACTTTTTGGGTGAAAGTTGCAAGATTTTTCAAAATCCGGGTAGAAATTGTCACTTTCTGAAACTTGCAGGGACCCGTTGCGCCCAAAACAGCCAAATATGCAAAACTCTCCCCCTTATTCAAAGCTGGGTAGAAAGCGTCAATTTGCACAAACTGCAGGGACCAGAAATGAACATTCTTCAATTTCTCAAAAAATTTGCCCAATTTCGAAGTTGGGTATTTTCTGTCAATATTTCGAAACTGCAGGGGCTAATAGAAAAATTCTGTCATTTTTCACAACTTTTGTCACCATTTCGAAATTGGACCATTTGTGCCATGTCTTCGAAAGTTCAGGGACTAATTTCGAAAGTTGTGTGGTTTCTTCCCCAATTCTCGTTATACAGGGACGAAGAGACGAACCCTTCACAACATCATATTTAACGAAAAAATTTCCTTCCCCTTCGTTAGTTTTAATCACCTCTTCGTACAAATCATCATCATCCCTCCGAAATTAGCTTCCCTTCGAATATTCAATAACTCCAAAATCAAATTCTCTAACCTACCCTTCATCCTTCGTTAATCCACATCCCTTCGAATCTTGATTCCAAATCTCATTAAAAAAAAAACTTCGACCATTCGATTCATCAATTAAACTTATATTTCAACATATTGATTTCGTTCTTCGTTAGCAATCCATTAACCATCGATTTCTCAATTGAATCCACCAATTTCGTTCCTTGACATCAACCGGTTATACTTCGTTCGTCACTTCTATTTGCTTCGCTTTTTAACTCCTCCCAGTTCGTTAAATCATCGACTACCCATTGAAAACGAACATCCACCAAAAGCAACCCAACCACAGTCGAATTCAACTACATAGACTTCGCTTTTAATACAGGGCCTCAAAATCCAAGTGACCATCGATCCTCCAAACCATCTATTCGAATCTCCAAACCAATTGACTTCTCTCATTCGATCCTTGACATCGATAGCTTCGGATTCTTCATCCCCATATCATGACGTTCCCACTATCAATCGAACAAACCATTGATTCATTTGACACAAGATCAGCAATCGACAAATTTGTCCTTCATTCTCAATGTCCCTCATCTTCCCAGTCGATTTCCATTATCAAACCAACATCAACTATCGAATTCCAAACATCACACCATTTCATGAACGAATTCCATCAACCATTCGCTCACAGTTCTTCGCACATCGACAAATACCATCGACCATTGATAATAGACTCCAAGCTTTCGTTTGTCTCTGTCAACTGTCGACCTTGATACCCGATCGATTTCCCAATCAAGTTTTCCAATCGAGTTTTCATTACTTAATCAAAAATCAACATCAAATCACAATCCAAAAACGAATCCACACTCCAAACTTTCGAAATCCAAACATTAATTTATATCAGTCGACTTTGCTTTTCCAAATCATCAATTCTTTCGAAAATCTAATAACCCCAGTCAAACTTGATCCTTCGAACATCACACAACAAAACAATCGTGACCTCAACTATAATCAATTCGATTCTGTGACATCAACACATCATCGAATCGACTTCAATCCAAATGTTCGACATCAAGCAATTCATCATCAAAATCTTAGACTCAACACATCAAATTCCAACAATCGGTTTCCAGAACATTTTCATGTCTACAAAATTCAACTCTGACCTTCTAATCATCGAAATCGATTTCGATTTCAGAGCAGATTTGGATTTTGACTTTTCTTTTGAATCGACTTCACGAGAAACAAACACGATCATTGGGCTTAAACATTGATCGAATTAGGAACAAATGGGCTTCGAAAAAGTGAATAATGAACAGTGATTTGATTGTCAATTTGGGCTCAAAGTAATCTAATGTGAACAGTGACCGATCATGATTTTAATTTTGTTGGGCTAGATGAACAATAAACGAATTTGAGAATGAGAATGATTTTGGAATTATGAGAATATGATTCTGATTTTTGGATTGACCTAAAAAAAATAATTGGATCAATCAATGGGGTTGAAACAGTTTAGATCCAATGAGGCAAACCGATCAAAAATGAAAAACGCAAAATCCGAATCGAAATCATGGACGTTTTGGAATCCATTTGAGAATTTGAGTTACATTTTTGACGAATCAAGCTCCGTTTTCAACAAACGAATCACATTTGGAAGATCTTGGTTCTTTTGTCGGAATGAAAAAAATCTCCAAATCGAACATTGTACCACCCACCATGCGAGATGTACAACTCGTTCTTCGTGTTCTTCGTGTTCTTCAACGATCCAAGAACATCTTCAAAAGAACCACCAACACATTTGGGTTTTGACTTCAAATTCAATGCAACCTCTGGAGATTGTTGCTTTGGAACCCAAATTTGCTTCACGGATTTTGGCTTCACAACATATGACGATTTTTGTGAGTAAACCTGCTTATTCTTCCGATTCATCTTCTTCTTCTTTTTCTTTCTCATCTTTTTGCATCTTGAAGACTTGACTTCATGAACAAACCCACTTTCAACAACATGAACATTTTGAGTTTGAATCAAATCTTTTGGAGTTTGATATTTGTGAATTTCTTGAACCACCGGCTTCCGATAAGGAATCATTCCTTCAAACGAATCACAAGAACACAAAATATCATCGGTTTGAACTCCAATTGAGCAAAAAACTTTTTCATCTTGAGAATCAACTTGAACTCCTTTTTCTTGAACATCAAGAATATCACATTGAACTCCTTTTTCTTGAACATCATCATCATCAAGAACACCATCCCGAGCTTCATGACAATCTGCATAATATTCAAGTTTATTGCTTCCATATTTGCATTCGGCACGAGAAATTCCTTTTATGACTTCTCCATCTCTTCTATTTCTTCGTCTCTTTTGATATGTTGTAATCAAACGATTAAACAAATGTTTGGTTCGAAAAATTGGACAACTAATTAATTCTCCAACTTCATTCTTTTCTCCATTTACAACAATATCACATTCACTTATCAATCCAACAGTTAAGCTATAAAGAAGATATTCAAATGAGCATTCACTTTGAAAATCATCCCTAGGTATCATCCATTTCTCCATGATTACAAGAACTTGAAATTTTCTAGAGAGAGAAAGTAATTTTGAATGGGTTTTCTAGAGAGATAAAGTGATACAAACAAGTATTCTAGAGAGAGAAAGTCGAATTATGGATGAAATCAAAGAAAAATTCGACTTCTAGAACACAAAACACTCTCTAAACATGAAGATCAATGAACAAAAAGAATCACCAAATCAAAATAGCCATCAAGGATCAATTCTTGATGAAAATCAAGAACACCCGCTCTGATACCAATTGTAGTGGTGTTGATTATGATGGCATGTGCGGAATTAGAAAGATCTAGTGATTCATCATACAAATTCAAGAACACATGGAGTAAATAAATCTTTGTAAGCTCATATTAGATCTAGAAAGAATATACAAATGGGTTTGTACACAAATTCTCTCTCTAGTCTAACACTCCAAATGGTTCATTTTCATAATGGGAGTCACTCAATTCCTATTTATAGGAAAGACTCAACCCATTTACACATACAAGAGAGTAAGCCTAAAACACTACATCCAAGAGTGACTTTTCACCCTAACATTCTCCCCCTCAAAGTTAGGATTGGATGTCTGGCTTCAATCTCCAACGAGCTAGCGTGATCAAGACCAAACTCCCCCTCGAAGTAACACCGGTCTTCAAATCCGCAAATGAATATTTGACAAACCTGAGAAGCTTCGAATACCCATCATTCTCCCCCTTTTTATAATCAAAAAGTGATTATAAAACCCACTAAGGATGAGAAGCGCCCGAGGAATAATCTTCACAATACTCCCCCTTGATGTGTACCAAAAATGAATCACCAAAAATCTTGCACGGAAAAAACAATCACGAAAAAGCCACAAAAAAATTTCAATTTATGAAAATTTTTGACTTTTTGGGTGAAAGTTGCAAGATTTTTCAAAATCCGGGTAGAAATTGTCACTTTCTGAAACTTGCAGGGACCCGTTGCGCCAAAACAGCCAAATATGCAAAACTCTCCCCCTTTTTCAAAGCTGGGTAGAAAGCGTCAATTTGCACAAACTGCAGGGACCAGAAATGAACATTCTTCAATTTCTCAGAAAATTTGCCCAATTTCGAAGTTGGGTATTTTCTGTCAATATTTCGAAACTGCAGGGGCTAATAGAAAAATTCTGTCATTTTTCACAACTTTTGTCACCATTTTGAAATTAGACCATTTGTGCCATGTCTTCGAAAGTTCAGGGACTAATTTCGAAAGTTGTGTGGTTTCTTCCCCAATTCTCGTTATACAGGGACGAAGAGACGAACCCTTCACAACATCATATTTAACGAAAAAATTTCCTTCCCCTTCGTTAGTTTTAATCACCTCTTCGTACAAATCATCATCATCCCTCCGAAATTAGCTTCCCTTCGAATATTCAATAACTCCAAAATCAAATTCTCTAACCTACCCTTCATCCTTCGTTAATCCACATCCCTTCGAATCTTGATTCCAAATCTCATTAAAAAAAAAACTTCGACCATTCGATTCATCAATTAAACTTATATTTCAACATATTGATTTCGTTCTTCGTTAGCAATCCATTAACCATCGATTTCTCAATTGAATCCACCAATTTCGTTCCTTGACATCAACCGGTTATACTTCGTTCGTCACTTCTGTTTGCTTCGCTTTTTAACTCCTCCCAGTTCGTTAAATCATCGACTACCCATTGAAAATGAACATCCATCAAAAGCAACCCAACCACAGTCGAATTCAGCTACATAGACTTCGCTTTTAATACAGGGCCTCAAAATCCAAGTGACCATCGATCCTCCAAACCATCTATTCGAATCTCCAAACCAATTGACTTCTCTCATTCGATCCTTGACACCGATAGCTTCGAATTCTTCATCCCCATATCATGACGTTCCCACTATCAATCGAACAAACCATTGATTAATTTGACACAAGATCAGCAATCGACAAATTTGTCCTTCATTCTCAATGTCACTCATCTTCCCAGTCGATTTCCATTATCAAACCAACATCAACTGTAACAACGTAAATTTTCAAACAAATTTTTCATTTCAAAATAAAGTATTTTCATTCAAAACAAGGCATAAACATTCCAAGTGTCATGTCAGAATACAAATCATATGAATCCCAAGATCACAAAACATGTATCAGTGTGTACAGATCACGCCGGCGCCTTCCCACGGTCCTCGCTAGTACCTGAAACACATACACAACAACTGTAAGCATAAATGCTTAGTGAGTTCCCCAAAATACAACTTACGCACATACGCCTTTCCAGGCCCTGACCTTCCGGTCCATGTGTCTCAGGGGACTTCCGTCCCTGCTGGGTAAACCTTCCGGTCCTACCCATGCCAACCTTACGGTCCACATTACACGCCTTCCGGCCCATAACATAATGCCTTCCGGCCCACATAAACATACATAGCACGCATAACAATTAACTTATCAAATATAGCATATATATCACATATCATATCCGACCTTCCGGTCACACAGTCAAACCCTTCCGGGTACGGTATAGTGAGAAGACTCACCTCGTGAATATCGAAAGCTAGCAAATCCCGAAGTCACTCGTGCTCGATCCGCCGAGCTACAATCTCCCTATAACATCATACATCTCTTATTAACACTTTTATCTTCTAAGTTTGACTATCCCTAAGAAGTCAAACATAGGTCAACTCTGGTCAACGGTCAACTTGACCGGACTCGGAGAGCGCTAGGGCGACTCGGCGAGTCTAGACATCCTCACCAATTCTCTAAGATTCCCTTTCTACACGTTGAGTATCTCCCCTGACTCGACGAGTTCCACCTGGGAGAGTCGCGGGGCCACCCCGAATCAACTCGCCGAGTCTCAAGAACAACTCGGCGAGTCCCAACTCGACTCAGACCACCTGTCGACCCTCTCTAACTCGTCCTGACCCACTGAGTTAACCCGTGACTCGACTGGATCACTCACTGTCCGATCCAAGGCAATTACTCAAACTCGCTTCTAAGGTCAGATCTGTTCCATCAATTCATAGATCTAGCCTTTCAAGACTGATTCACCACGTAAAGTCCCTATCTTGGTGTCCATAACACACCCCATGGCTTATAATGAACATTTTGATCTAAAGCATAAAGGTTCCAACCCAAAACTTCCATTGATTCCCAAAAGCTTGGGCAAAGGGACACTCTGGACCTTTAGGGGTCCAGATCTATAGTCTAAATCTCTTAGGGGTCCAAGGGAGCACAAGATCTAGCCACAAAAGGGTTCAATAAACCCTAAATCAATGAAAACACCAACATAGAAGAGAATAGTTCGAAATATTACCCCAATAGAGATGCTCTGGACTCCAAATCCTCAGAAGATGGCTCCTCTTGATTTCCCCTTGGCTGATTTCCTCTTTCCTTGCAAAATGACACCTCCAAGATCAATAATAGCCTCCTTCTATGCTCCAAACGCTCACACTCGATTAGGGTTTCACTCAAGGGACTGGTGAGCACAAATGATGGCCATAAGGCCCTTTAAATAGGTCCCAAACCTGAGAAATTAGGGTTTCATTAAACAGCGCAGACTCGCCGAGTCCATATCCTGGACTCGCCGAGTCCAAACGAATCCCGCGTCCAGAATCGCGACCCTACTCGGCGAGTCTGAGCTCCAACTCGCCGAGTCCCCTCTCAAAACACAAAATAATCAAATCAATAAAGATACCTGGAATTCCGGGCTGTTACAATTCTCCCCCCCTAGGACTAGACTTCGCCCTCGAAGTCTCGCTCTGAAAATAGCTCCGGATGCTGCTCCCGCATCTCGCGCTCCGGCTCCCAGGTCATCTCCGATCCCTTCCGGTGTTGCCACTGAACTAACACCAGAGGTACCTCCTTGTTCCTCAGAACCTTGATCTTCCGATCCCTGATGGCCACAGGCCTCTCAGCATAATTTAGACTCGCATCAACATGAATATCCTCTAATGGAACCACTGCCGACTCATCGGCTATACACTTCCTCAATTGTGACACGTGAAAAGTGTCGTGGATCTGACCCAAGTCGGCTGGCAACTCCAAACGATAGGCTACCCGGCCTACCCTTGCAATCACACGAAATGGCCCAATATACCGGGGCCCCAACTTGCCCCTCTTCCTGAATCGAATCACTCCTTTCCAAGGAGAGACCTTCAGGAGAACGAAGTCGCCGACCTGAAACTCAAGCTCGGACCGGCGTCGGTCTGCATAACTCTTCTGTCGGCTCTGTGCGGTCAATAACCTCTGTCTGACCTGCTGAATCTGCTCTGTCGTCTGAAGCACGATCTCTGTACTGCCCATCACTCTCTGCCTAACCTTTCCCTAGCAAATGGGGGTCCGACACCTCCTACCATACAACAGCTCAAAGGGTGGCATACCAATGCTCGAATGATGGCTGTTGTTGTAGGAAAACTCTACCAAGGGTAAATACGCATCCCAGCCACCCCCGAAATCTAACACACACGCTCGAAGCATGTCCTCCAGCGTCTGAATCGTTCGCTCGCTCTGGCCGTCTGTCTGGGGATGATATGCGGTACTAAAATGCAATTTAGTACCCAGCTCCTCATGGAATTTCTTCCGGAATCTGGAAGTGAAGCGAACATAACGGTCTGAAACAATCGAGATCGGCACCCCATGCCGAGATACCACTTCTCTCACATATATCTCCGCCAACTTCTCCGCTGAAGAACTATCACTGATGGCAAGGAAGTTAGCGCTCTTCGTCAACCTATCCACAATCACCCAAATTGCATCAACTCCTCTGGCAGTCCTCGGCAATTTGGTGATGAAATCCATAGCGATCTGTTCCCACTTCCATTCGGGAACCTCCGATGGCTGCAACTTGCCATGCGGTCTCTGGTGCTCGGCCTTAACCCTGCGGCAGGTCAAGCACCTCTCAACGAACCATGCGACGTCCCTCTTCATACAGGGCCACCAATACTCTTTCCTCAAATCCAAATACATCTTCGTAGCCCCCGGATGGATCGAAAACTTCGACCGATGAGCCTTTTCCATCAAAGTAATATGCGTACCACCCACGAACGGTACCCAAATCCGACCCTGAAACGTCATAAGCCCTCGTCCATCCGCAACGAACTCTGAAACCAAACCAACGACCCGCTCTCTCTTCTGCATCTCTGGTCGCACAGCCTCGGCCTGTGCCCCACGAATAGCATCCAATACTGGAGCTATCACAGTCAATCTCAAACATACATCTCGCAGTGGAGTGCTCTCCGCCCTGCGGCTCAACGCATCGGCTACCACATTAGCCTTGCCTGGGTGGTATAGGATCTCACAATCATAATCCTTGACCACATCCAACCACCTCCTCTGACGCATATTTAGGTTGGGCTGATCCATCAAATACTTCAAGCTCTTATGGTCCGTGTATATCGTACATCGAACCCCATACAGGTAGTGACGCCAAATCTTGAGAGCGAAGACTACTGCCCCCAACTCTAAATCATGTGTGGGATATCTCGCCTCATGAGGCTTCAGCTGCCTCGACGCATAAGCTATCACATGACCCCTCTGCATCAACACTGCACCCAGCCCCAAAATCGATGCATCGCAATATACTACAAAATCCTCCATCCCTTCCGGGAGAGCTAATACCGGGGCTTCGCACAACCTTTGGCGAAGTGTCTCAAAGGAGGTCTGCTGCTCGGGACCCCATGAGAATGCAACACCCTTCCGGGTCAATCTGGTGAGCGGCAATGCGATCTTGGAGAAATCCTTAATAAACCTCCGATTATACCCTGCCAACCCAAGGAAGCTCCTGATCTCCGATGGTGACTTCGGCACCTCCCAGCTCATCACTGCCTCGACTTTGGCCGGATCGACCAGAATCCCTTCCTGGTAAACGAGATGTCCTAGGAACTGGACCTCCCGCAACCAGAAATCACATTTGGAGAACTTTGCATAAAGCTTCTCCGATCTCAATACCTCAAGGACCTCCCTCAAATGCTCCTCATGCTGCTCTCTAGATCTCGAATACACTAGAATATCATCGATAAATACAATCACTGACCGATCCAACATCGGCCTGCATACCCTGTTCATGAGATCCATGAACACAGTTGGGGCATTGGTGAGCCCGAAAGGCATCACCACAAACTCATAATGCCCATATCGCGTCCTAAACGCTGTCTTCTGGACGTCCTCATCCCGCACTCTCACCTGATGGTACCCCGACCTCAGATCGATCTTGGAAAACCAAGATGCTCCCTGCAACTGATCGAATAAATCATCGATCCTCGGTAACGGGTAACGGTTCTTGACCGTCAACTTGTTCAACTCCCGGTAATCAATGCACATCCGGTGTGAACCATCCTTCTTCTTGACGAACAGAATAGGTGCTCCCCACGGCGACCTGCTCGGCCGAATGAATCCCTTCCCCAGCAACTCCTGAAGCTGCGAGGACAACTCTTGCATCTCTGGAGGTGCAAGACGATAAGGCACCTTAGCGATAGGCGCGGCCCCCGGAACCAGATCGATACCAAACTCTACTTGCCTCACAGGAGGTACTCCCGGCAGCTCCTCGGGGAAAACATCTGGAAACTCACGCACCACTGGGACCTCCTCAACTGATCTCGGTCTCTCGGAAACCTCCCGCGTATCCATCACATACGCCACAAAACCCTTACAGCCCTGCTGTAGACACTGCCTCGCCCTAGCGGCCGAACAAAAAGCTGATCCCGAACGGGTACCCTCGCCGTACACCGAAAGAACTCCCCCACTAGGGTCTCGTATAGTCACCAGCTGACGCTCACAGTCGATGACGGCGCCGAATCGGCTCAACCAGTCCATGCCCACAATGACACAAACATCACCCATCGCAATAGGAATCAGATCAATCGGAAACTCAACCCCGAAAATCTCTAACACACATCCCCGGAGAACCTCCGTGGCACAAATCACTCTCTCGTCAGCTATAGAAACTCTCAGAGGCCGACTCAACGACACACGACTAACGCTGATATGCTGACTAAAAGCCAAAGATACAAAGGACCGACTCGCACCCGAGTCAAATAACACTAAAGCAGGCACAGAGTTCACAAGGAAAGTACCTACGCATATCATAACATAAGCATAACATCTAGACATCAAAATAAATACATGAAATAAAGCATACCTGCCACAACATCGGGCGCAGCGCGGACCTCCTCCGCAGTCAGCTGAAAGGCTCTCCCACGAGCCCTAGGGGCCTCGGCCTTCACCGGTCGAGTCTCAGTAGCCCTGGCAGTAGGTGCAGATCCCTGAAGAAGCTGAGGGCACTCGGCCTTCTGATGGCCTGTCTGGTTGCAATGAAAGCAAACCATAAACCCCTTGGGGCAATCCCTAGCGATGTGCCCCTCCTTGCCACACTTGTAGCAAGCACCAGATCGACATGTCCCCTAATGACCCTTGCCGCACTTTCCACAAGTGCGGCCCTTCGGACCTCCCGTCCTCGAATCGGCGGACTTAGTCCGCTTGGCTGCCGGCTGAGACTGAGCCGGCCGCCGGTCCACCCGCTGAGACTCGGCCTCCTCCCTGGCCTGGGTCTCCAACTCGATCTCGCGCTTCCTGGCATTCGCCTGAAGCTCAGCAAAGGTATGATAGGTGGAGTTTGACACAAACTCCCGGATATCCCTCCTCAAAACACCCAAGTACCGGCTCATCCGAGCCTGCTCTGTGGACACCAGCTCGGGGCAGAACATCGCCCTCTCATGAAACTTCCGCGTGATCACCGCAACCGAATCAGTACCCTGCTTGAGGGTCAAGAACTCCTGAACCAATCGTTCCCTCTCCACCGGGGGAACGTACTCGTCTCTGAACATAGAGGTAAACCTCTCCCATGTCACTGCTGAAATCTATGCCAAAGTGAAGTTCGCCGTCACAAACTTCCACCAATCCTTCGCTCCCAGACGGAGCTGGTTCAAAGCGAACCGTACCCTCAGATGCTCCGGACATGAACAAGTGTAGAAGCACCCCTCAATATCAGCGATCCACCTCATCGCAGCAATCGGATCCTGCGTCCCATCAAACTCAGGTGGCTTCGCGTTGCTGAACTCCCGAAACAGCAACGAGTCACCCCCTTGTGGCCTGGCAGCGGCCACAGCTGCGGTAGCTGCAGCGGCTGCAGCCTCAGTCAATGCGGCGTACCGCTCATCAAAAGTCTCCATCAAGGTGGTCTTAATAGACCCAAACATCTCCGGAATCTCAGCCCGGATCGCTGCAGCCACCTCCTCATGAATCATCTGATGAATCTCCTCGTCACTCAAACCGCTCGTACTCGGTCTGTGGCGTGGTCTAACCATGATGTCTCTGAAATACAACATAAAACTATCAGAGACTCCATCGAGTATAATCGCACTCGATAACGCAACCCTACTCAGTCTCCGATATCCAGGGATTCTTACTTGGGTCTCCCACTGACCCGGTGTCTTCGGTAGTACGGGCCCAATACTACCGACCACACCGCATCAACATTCATCCCAAATCTTCCTCCCCAAACCCCGGATAGTGAGTACTCTACTTTTGATATGCACTATCTATCTGCACGCTATCAAAGCATCTCATATCGGCAAACTTCCCTAGACTAAGGCATCACAAATCAGGCCACTCTAGTCCTATCATGAATACCTAGTCTTCTAGCATGCATAACAGTTCACATCATATCTTATCTCTTAACATAACATTGTAAGGTATTTTGGGGATCTTTACCGTTCGGGCGCTGACTGATCGTACACACTGCTTCTTTCTTGTTTACCACAAAATCATTTACAAAAGTTTATGCCTTTATTTTAAAAGTTTTCCTCAAATCCTCGGTTTGAGTTCAGTTACGCCCGAAGGTGCACCCGAATCCCTCAAACCAAGGCTATGATACCAATTTGTAACAACGTAAATTTTCAAACAAATTTTTCATTTCAAAATAAAGTATTTTCATTCAAAACAAGGCATAAACATTCCAAGTGTCATGTCAGAATACAAATCATATGAATCCCAAGATCACAAAACATCTATCAGTGTGTACAGATCACGCCGGCGCCTTCCCACGGTCCTCGCTAGTACCTGAAACACATACACAACAACTGTAAGCATAAATGCTTAGTGAGTTCCCCAAAATACAACTTACGCACATACGCCTTTCCAGGCCTTGACCTTCCGGTCCATGTGTCTCAGGGGACTTCCGTCCCTGCTGGGTAAACCTTCCGGTCCTACCCATGCCAACCTTACGGTCCACATTACACGCCTTCCGGCCCATAACATAATGCCTTCCGGCCCACATAAACATACATAGCACGCATAACAATTAACTTATCACATATAGCACATATATCACATATCATATCCGACCTTCCGGTCACACAGTCAAACCCTTCCGGGTACGGTATAGTGAGAAGACTCACCTCGTGAATATCGAAAGCTAGCAAATCCCGAAGTCACTCGTGCTCGATCCGCCGAGCTACCAGGGCAACTCGGCGAGTCTAGACGTATCCGCCGACTCCATAGGATTCCCTTCTTACTCGTCGAGTGCTTCCCCTGACTCGACGAGTTCCACCTGGGAGAGTCGCAGGGACACCCCGACTCAACTCGCCGAGTCTCAAGAACAACTCGGTGAGTCCCAACTCGACTCAGACCACCTGTCGACCCTCTCTAACTTGTCCTGACCCACTGAGTCAACCCGTGACTCGACTGGATCACTCACTGTCCGATCCAAGGAAATCTTCAAGCTACTCGCCGAGTCTGCTCATCGGACTCGGCGAGTCCATGCCATGCAATTACTCAAACTCGCTTCTAAGGTCAGATATGTTCCATCAATTCATAGATCTAGCCTTTCAAGACTGATTCACCACGTAAAGTCCCTATCTTGGTGTCCATAACACACCCCATGGCTTATAATGAACATTTTGATCTAAAGCATAAAGGTTCCAACCCAAAACTTCCATTGATTCCCAAAAGCTTGGGCAAAGGGACACTCTGGACCTTTAGGGGTCCAGATCTATAGTCTAAATCTCTTAGGGGTCCAAGGGAGCACAAGATCTAGCCACAAAAGGGTTCAATAAACCCTAAATCAATGAAAACACCAACATAGAAGAGAATAGTTCGAAATATTACCCCAATAGAGATGCTCTGGACTCCAAATCCTCAGAAGATGGCTCCTCTTGCTTTCCCCTTGGCTGATTTCCTCTTTCCTTGCAAAATGACACCTCCAAGATCAATAATAGCCTCCTTCTATGCTCCAAACGCTCACACTCGATTAGGGTTTCACTCAAGGGACTGGTGAGCACAAATGACGGCCATAAGGCCCTTTAAATAGGTCCCAAACCCGAGAAATTAGGGTTTCATTAAACAGCGCAGACTCGCCGAGTCCATATCCTGGACTCGCCGAGTCCAAACGAATCCCGCGTCCAGAATCGCGACCCTACTCGGCGAGTCTGAGCTCCAACTCGCCGAGTCCCCTCTCAAAACACAAACTAATCAAATCAATAAAGATACCTGGAATTCCGGGCTGTTACATCAACTATCGAATTCCAAACATCACACCATTTCATGAATGAATTCCATCAACCATTCGCTCACAGTTCTTCGCACATCGACAAATACCATCGACCATTGATAATAGACTCCAAGCTTCCGTTTGTCTCTGTCAACTATCGACCTTTATACCCGATTGATTTCCCAATCAAGTTTTCCAATCGAGTTTTCGTTACTCAATCAAAAATCAACATCAAATCACAATCCAAAAACGAATCCACACTCCAAACATTCGAAATCCAAACATTAATTTATATCAGTCGACTTTGCTTTTCCAAATCATCAGTTCTTTCGAAAATCTAATAACCCCAGTCAAACTTGATCCTTCGAACATCACACAACAAAACAATCGTGACCTCAACTATAATCAATTCGATTCTGTGACATCAACACATCATCGAATCGACTTCAATCCAAATGTTTGACATCAAGCAATTCATCATCAAAATATTCGACTCAACACATCAAATTCCAACAATTGATTTCCAGAACATTTTCATGTCTACAAAATTCAACTCTGACCTTCTAATCATCGAAATCGATTTCGATTTCAAAGCAGATTTGGATTTTGACTTTTCTTTTGAATCGACTTCACGAGAAACAAACACGATCAGTGGGCTTAAACATTGATCGAATTAGGAACAAATGGGCTTCGAAAAAGTGAATAATGAACAGTGATTTGATTGTCAATTTGGGCTCAAAGTAATCTAATGTGAACAGTGACCGATCATGATTTTAATTTTGTTGGGCTAGATGAACAGTAAACGAATTTGAGAATGAGAATGATTTTGGAATTATGAGAATATGATTCTGATTTTTGGATTGACCTAAAAAAAATAATTGGATCAATCAATGGGGTTGAAACAGTTTAGATCCAATGAGGCAAACCGATCAAAAATGAAAAACGCAAAATACGAATCGAAATCATGGACGTTTTGGAATCCATTTGAGAATTTGAGTTACCTTTTTGACGAATCGAGTTCCGTTTTCAACAAACGAATCAAATTTGGAAGATCTTGGTTCTTTTGTCGGAATGAAAAAATCTCCAAATCGAACATTGTACCACCCACCATGCGAGATGTACAACTCGTTCTTCGTGTTCTTCGTGTTCTTCAACGATCCAAGAACATCTTCAAAAGAACCACCAACACATTTGGGTTTTGACTTCAAATTCAATGCAACCTTTGGAGATTGCTGCTTTGGAACCCAAATTTGCTTCACGGATTTTGGCTTCACAACATATGACGATTTTTGTGAGTAAACCCGCTTATTGTTCCGATTCATCTTCTTCTTCTTTTTCTTTCTCATCTTTTTGCATCTTGAAGACTTGACTTCATGAACAAACCCACTTTCAACAACATGAACATTTTGAGTTTGAATCAAATCTTTTGGAGTTTGATATTTGTGAATTTCTTGAACCACCGGCTTCCGATAAGGAATCATTCCTTCAAACGAATCACAAGAACACAAAATATCATCGGTTTGAACTCCAATAGAGCAAAAAACTTTTTCATCTTGAGAATCAACTTGAACTCCTTTTTCTTGAACGTCAAGAATATCACATTGAACTCCTTTTTCTTGAACATCATCATCATCAAGAACACCATCCCGAGCTTCATGACAATCTGCATAATATTCAAGTTTATTGCTTCCATATTTGCATTCGGCACGAGAAATTCCTTTTATGACTTCTCCATCTCTTCTATTTCTTCGTCTCTTTTGATATGTTGTAATCAAACGATTAAACAAATGTTTGGTTCGAAAAATTGGACAACTAATTAATTCTCCAACTTCATTCTTTTCTCCATTTACAACAATAACACATTCACTTATCAATCCAACAGTTAAGCTATAAAGAAGATATTCAAATGAGCATTCACTTTGAAAATCATCCCTAGGTATCATCCATTTCTCCATGATTACAAGAACTTGAAATTTTCTAGAGAGAGAAAGTGATTTTGAATGGGTTTTCTAGAGAGATAAAGTGATACAAACAAGTATTCTAAAGAGAGAAAGTCGAATTATGGATCAAATCAAAGAAAAATTCGACTTCTAGAACACAAAAACACTCTCTAAACACGAAGATCGATGAACAAAAAGAATCACCAAATCAAAATAGCCATGAAGGATCAATTCTTGATGAAAATCAAGAACACCCGCTCTGATACCAATTGTAGTGGTGTTGATTATGATGGCATGTGCGGAATTAGAAAGATCTAGTGATTCGTCATACAAATTCAAGAACACATGGAGTAAATAAATCTTTGTAAGCTCATATTAGATCTAGAAAGAATATACAAATGGGTTTCTACACAAATTCTCTCTCTAGTCTAACACTCCAAATGGTTCCTTTTCATAATGGGAGTCACTCAATTCCTATTTATAGGAAAGACTCAACCCATTTACACATACAAGAGAGTAAGCCTAAAACACTACATCCAACAGTGACTTTGCACCCTAACATTCTCCCCCTCAAAGTTAGGATTGGATGTTTGGCTACAATCTCCAACGAGCTAGCGCGATCAAGACCAAACTCCCCCTCGAAGTAACACCGATCTTCAAATCCGCAAATGAATATTTGACAAACCCGAGAAGCTTCGAATACCCATCATTCTCCCCCTTTTTATAATCAAAAAGTGATTATAAAACCCACTAAGGATGAGAAGCGCCCGAGGAATAATCTTCACAATACTCCCCCTTGATGTGTACCAAAAATGAATCACCAAAAATCTTGCACGGAAAAACAATCACGAAAAAGCCACAAAAAAATTTCAATTTATGAAAATTTTTGACTTTTTGGGTGAAAGTTGCAAGATTTTTCAAAATCCGGGTAGAAATTGTCACTTTCTGAAACTTGCAGGGACCCGTTGCGCCCAAAACAGCCAAATATGCAAAACTCTCCCCCTTTTTCAAAGCTGGGTAGAAAGCGTCAATTTGCACAAACTGCAGGGACCAGAAATGAACATTCTTCAATTTCTCAGAAAATTTGCCCAATTTCGAAGTTGGGTATTTTCTGTCAATATTTCGAAACTGCAGGGGCTAATAGAAAAATTCTGTCATTTTTCACAACTTTTGTCACCATTTTGAAATTGGACCATTTGTGCCATGTCTTCGAAAGTTCAGGGACTAATTTCGAAAGTTGTGTGGTTTCTTCCCCAATTCTCGTTATACAGGGACGAAGAGACGAACCCTTCACAACATCATATTTAACGAAAAAATTTCCTTCCCCTTCGTTAGTTTTAATCACCTCTTCGTACAAATCATCATCATCCCTCCGAAATTAGCTTCCCTTCGAATATTCAATAACTCCAAAATCAAATTCTCTAACCTACCCTTCATCCTTCGTTAATCCACATCCCTTCGAATCTTGATTCCAAATCTCATTAAAAAAAAAAAACTTCGACCATTCGATTCATCAATTAAACTTATATTTCAACATATTGATTTCGTTCTTCGTTAGCAATCCATTAACCATCGATTTCTCAATTGAATCCACCAATTTCGTTCCTTGACATCAACCGGTTATACTTCGTTCGTCACTTCTGTTTGCTTCGCTTTTTAACTCCTCCCAGTTCGTTAAATCATCGACTACCCATTGAAAACGAACATCCACCAAAAGCAACCCAACCACAGTCGAATTCAGCTACATAGACTTCGCTTTTAATACAGGGCCTCAAAATCCAAGTGACCATCCATCCTCCAAACCATCTATTCGAATCTCCAAACCAATTGACTTCTCTCATTCGATCCTTGACACCGATAACTTCGAATTCTTCATCCCCATATCATGACGTTCTCACTATCAATCGAACAGACCATTGATTAATTTGACACAAGATCAGCAATCGACAAATTTGTCCTTCATTCTCAATGTCACTCATCTTCCCAGTCGATTTCCATTATCAAACCAACATCAACTATCGAATTCCAAACATCACACCATTTCATGAACGAATTCCATCAACCATTCGCTCACAGTTCTTCGCACATCGACAAATACCATCGACCATTGATAATAGACTCCAAGCTTTCGTTTGTCTCTGTCAACTATTGACCTTGATACCCGATCGATTTCCCAATCAAGTTTTCCAATCGAGTTTTCGTTACTCAATCAAAAATCAACATCAAATCACAATCCAAAAACGAATCCACACTCCAAACTTTCGAAATCCAAATATTAATTTATATCAGTCGACTTTGCTTTTCCAAATCATCAATTCTTTCGAAAATCTAATAACCCCAGTCAAACTTGATCCTTCGAACATCACACAACAAAACAATCGTGACCTCAACTATAATCAATTCGATTCTGTGACATCAACACATCATCGAATCGACTTCAATCCAAATGTTCGACATCAAGCAATTCATCATCAAAATCTTCGACTCAACACATCAAATTCCAACAATCGATTTCCAGAACATTTTCATGTCTACAAAATTCAACTCTGACCTTCTAATCATCGAAATCGATTTCGATTTCAAAGCAGATTTGGATTTTGACTTTTCTTTTGAATCGACTTCACGAGAAACAAACACCTTCATTGGGCTTAAACATTGATCGAATTAGGAACAAATGGGCTTCGAAAAAGTGAATAATGAACAGTGATTTGATTGTCAATTTGGGCTCAAAGTAATCTAATGTGAACAGTGATCGATCATGATTTTAATTTTGTTGGGCTAGATGAACAGTAAACGAATTTGAGAATGAGAATGATTTTGAATTATGAGAATATGATTCTGATTTTTGGATTGACCTAAAAAAAATAATTGGATCAATCAATGGGGTTGAAACAGTTTAGATCCAATGAGGCAAACCGATCAAAAATGAAAAACGCAAAATACGAATCGAAATCATGGACGTTTTGGAATCCATTTGAGAATTTGAGTTACCTTTTTGATGAATCGAGTTCCGTTTTCAACAAACGAATCAAATTTGGAAGATCTTGGTTCTTTTGTCGGAATGAAAAAATCTCCAAATCGAACCTTGTACCACCCACCATGCGAGATGTACAACTCGTTCTTCTTGTTCTTCGTGTTCTTCAACGATCCAAGAACATCTTCAAAAGAACCACCAACACATTTGGGTTTTGACTTCAAATTCAATGCAACCTTTGGAGATTGTTGCTTTGGAACCCAAATTTGCTTCACGGATTTTGGCTTCACAACATCTGACGATTTTTGTGAGTAAACCCGCTTATTCTTCCGATTCATCTTCTTCTTCTTTTTCTTTCTCATCTTTTTGCATCTTGAAGACTTGACTTCATGAACAAACCCACTTTCAACAACATGAACATTTTGAGTTTGAATCAAATCTTTTGGAGTTTGATATTTGTGAATTTCTTGAACCACCGGCTTCCGATAAGGAATCATTCCTTCAAACGAATCACAAGAACACAAAATATCATCGGTTTGAACTCCAATTGAGCAAAAAACTTTTTCATCTTGAGAATCATCTTGAACTCCTTTTTCTTGAACGTCAAGAATATCACATTGAACTCCTTTTTCTTGAACATCATCATCATCAAGAACACCATCCCGAGCTTCATGACAATCTGCATAATATTCAAGTTTATTGCTTCCATATTTGCATTCGGCACGAGAAATTCCTTTTATGACTTCTCCATCTCTTCTATTTCTTCGTCTCTTTTGATATGTTGTAATCAAACGATTAAACAAATGTTTGGTTCGAAAAATTGGACAACTAATTAATTCTCCAACTTCATTCTTTTCTCCATTTACAACAATATCACATTCACTTATCAATCCAACAGTTAAGCAATAAAGAAGATATTCAAATGAGCATTCACTTTGAAAATCATCCCTACGTATCATCCATTTCTCCATGATTACAAGAACTTGAAATTTTCTAGAGAGAGAAAGTGATTTTGAATGGGTTTTCTAGAGAGATAAAGTGATACAAACAAGTATTCTAAAGAGAGAAAGTCAAATTATGGATCAAATCAAAGAAAAATTCGACTTCTAGAACACAAAAACACTCTCTAAACACGAAGATCGATGAACAAAAAGAATCACCAAATCAAAATAGCCATCAAGGATCAATTCTTGATGAAAATCAAGAACACCCGCTCTGATACCAATTGTAGTGGTGTTGATTATGATGGCATGTGCGGAATTAGAAAGATCTAGTGATTCGTCATACAAATTCAAGAACACATGGAGTAAATAAATCTTTGTAAGCTCATATTAGATCTAGAAAGAATATACAAATGGGTTTCTACACAAATTCTCTCTCTAGTCTAACACTCCAAATGGTTACTTTTCATAATGGGAGTCACTCAATTCCTATTTATAGGAAAGACTCAACCCATTTACACATACAAGAGAGTAAGCCTAAAACACTACATCCAACAGTGACTTTGCACCCTAACATTCTCCCCCTCAAAGTTAGGATTGGATGTTTGGCTACAATCTCCAACGAGCTAGCGCGATCAAGACCAAACTCCCCCTCGAAGTAACACCGGTCTTCAAATCCGCAAATGAATATTTGACAAACCCGAGAAGCTTCGAATACCCATCATTCTCCCCCTTTTTATAATCAAAAAGTGATTATAAAACCCACTAAGGATGAGAAGCGCCCGAGGAATAATCTTCACAATACTCCCCCTTGATGTGTACCAAAAATGAATCACCAAAAATCTTGCACGGAAAAACAATCACGAAAAAGCCACAAAAAAATTTCAATTTATGAAAATTTTTGACTTTTTGGGTGAAAGTTGCAAGATTTTTCAAAATCCGGGTAGAAATTGTCACTTTCTGAAACTTGCAGGGACCCGTTGCGCCCAAAACAACCAAATATGCAAAACTCTCCCCCTTTTTCAAAGCTGGGTAGAAAGCGTCAATTTGCACAAACTGCAGGGACCAGAAATGAACATTCTTCAATTTCTCAGAAAATTTGCCCAATTTCGAAGTTGGGTATTTTCTGTCAATATTTCGAAACTGCAGGGGCTAATAGAAAAATTCTGTCATTTTTCACAACTTTTGTCACCATTTCGAAATTGGACCATTTGTGCCATGTCTTCGAAAGTTCAAGGACTAATTTCGAAAGTTGTGTGGTTTCTTCCCCAATTCTCGTTATACAGGGACGAAGAGACGAACCCTTCACAACATCGTATTTAACGAAAAAATTTCCTTCCCCTTCGTTAGTTTTAATCACCTCTTCGTACAAATCATCATCATCCCTCCGAAATTAGCTTCCCTTCGAATATTCAATAACTCCAAAATCAAATTCTCTAACCTACCCTTCATCCTTCGTTAATCCACATCCCTTCGAATCTTGATTCCAAATCTCATTAAAAAAAAAAAACTTCGACCATTCGATTCATCAATTAAACTTATATTTCAACATATTGATTTCGTTCTTCGTTAGCAATCCATTAACCATCGATTTCTCAATTGAATCCACCAATTTCGTTCCTTGACATCAACCGGTTATACTTCGTTCGTCACTTCTATTTGCTTCGCTTTTTAACTCCTCCCAGTTCGTTAAATCATCGACTACCCATTGAAAACGAACATCCACCAAAAGCAACCCAACCACAGTCGAATTCAGCTACATAGACTTCGCTTTTAATACAGGGCCTCAAAATCCAAGTGACCATCCATCCTCCAAACCATCTATTCGAATCTCCAAACCAATTGACTTCTCTCATTCGATCCTTGACACCGATAGCTTCGAATTCTTCATCCCCATATCATGACGTTCCCACTATCAATCGAACAAACCATTGATTCATTTGACACAAGATCAGCAATCGACAAATTTGTCCTTCATTCTCAATGTCACTCATCTTCCCAGTCGATTTCCATTATCAAACCAACATCAACTATCGAATTCCAAACATCACACCATTTCATGAACGAATTCCATCAACCACTCGCTCACAGTGCTTCGCACATCGACAAATACCATCGACCATTGATAATAGACTCCAAGCTTTCGTTTGTCTCTGTCAACTATCGACCTTTATACCCGATCGATTTCCCAATCAAGTTTTCCAATCGAGTTTTCGTTACTCAATCAAAAATCAACATCAAATCACAATCCAAAAACGAATCCACACTCCAAACATTCGAAATCCAAACATTAATTTATATCAGTCGACTTTGCTTTTCCAAATCATCAATTCTTTCGAAAATCTAATAACCCCAGTCAAACTTGATCCTTCGAACATCACACAACAAAACAATCGTGACCTCAACTATAATCAATTCGATTCTGTGACATCAACACATCATCGAATCGACTTCAATCCAAATGTTTGACATCAAGCAATTCATCATCAAAATATTCGACTCAACACATCAAATTCCAACAATTGATTTCCAGAACATTTTCATGTCTACAAAATTCAACTCTGACCTTCTAATCATCGAAATCGATTTCGATTTCAAAGCAGATTTGGATTTTGACTTTTCTTTTGAATCGACTTCACGAGAAACAAACACGATCAGTGGGCTTAAACATTGATCGAATTAGGAACAAATGGGTTTCGAAAAAGTGAATAATGAACAGTGATTTGATTGTCAATTTGGGCTCAAAGTAATCTAATGTGAACAGTGACCGATCATGATTTTAATTTTGTTGGGCTAGATGAACAGTAAACGAATTTGAGAATGAGAATGATTTTGGAATTATGAGAATATGATTCTGATTTTTGGATTGACCTAAAAAAAATAATTTGATCAATCAATGGGGTTGAAACAGTTTAGATCCAATGAGGCAAACCGATCAAAAATGAAAAACGCAAAATACGAATCAAAATCATGGACGTTTTGGAATCCATTTGAGAACTTGAGTTACCTTTTTGACGAATCGAGTTCTGTTTTCAACAAACGAATCAAATTTGGAAGATCTTGGTTCTTTTGTCGGAATGAGAAAATCTCCAAATCGAACATTGTACCACCCACCATGCGAGATGTACAACTCGTTCTTCGTGTTCTTCGTGTTCTTCAACGATCCAAGAACATCTTCAAAAGAACCACCAACACATTTGGGTTTTGACTTCAAATTCAATGCAACCTTTGGAGATTGTTGCTTTGGAACCCAAATTTGCTTCACAGATTTTGGCTTCACAACATCTGACGATTTTTGTGAGTAAACCCGCTTATTCTTCCGATTCATCTTCTTCTTCTTTTTCTTTCTCATCTTTTTGCATCTTGAAGACTTGACTTCATGAACAAACCCACTTTCAACAACATGAACATTTTGAGTTTGAATCAAATCTTTTGGAGTTTGATATTTCTGAATTTCTTGAACCACCGGCTTCCGATAAGGAATCATTCCTTCAAACGAATCACAAGAACACAAAATATCATCGGTTTGAACTCCAATTGAGCAAAAAACTTTTTCATCTTGAGAATCATCTTGAACTCCTTTTTCTTGAACGTCAAGAATATCACATTGAACTCCTTTTTCTTGAACATCATCATCATCAAGAACACCATCCCGAGCTTCATGACAATCTGCATAATATTCAAGTTTATTGCTTCCATATTTGCATTCGGCACGAGAAATTCCTTTTATGACTTCTCCATCTCTTCTATTTCTTCGTCTCTTTTGATATGTTGTAATCAAACGATTAAACAAATGTTTGGTTCGAAAAATTGGACAACTAATTAATTCTCCAACTTCATTCTTTTCTCCATTTACAACAATATCACATTCACTTATCAATCCAACAGTTAAGCAATAAAGAAGATATTCAAATGAGCATTCACTTTGAAAATCATCCCTACGTATCATCCATTTCTCCATGATTACAAGAACTTGAAATTTTCTAGAGAGAGAAAGTGATTTTGAATGGGTTTTCTAGAGAGATAAAGTGATACAAACAAGTATTCTAAAGAGAGAAAGTCAAATTATGGATCAAATCAAAGAAAAATTCGACTTCTAGAACACAAAAACACTCTCTAAACACGAAGATCGATGAACAAAAAGAATCACCAAATCAAAATAGCCATGAAGGATCAATTCTTGATGAAAATAAAGAACACCCGCTCTGATACCAATTGTAGTGGTGTTGATTATGATGGCATGTGCGGAATTAGAAAGATCTAGTGATTCGTCATACAAATTCAAGAACACATGGAGTAAATAAATCTTTGTAAGCTCATATTAGATCTAGAAAGAATATACAAATGGGTTTCTACACAAATTCTCTCTCTAGTCTAACACTCCAAATGGTTACTTTTCATAATGGGAGTCACTCAATTCCTATTTATAGGAAAGACTCAACCCATTTACACATACAAGAGAGTAAGCCTAAAACACTACATCCAACAGTGACTTTGCACCCTAACATTCTCCCCCTCAAAGTTAGGATTGGATGTTTGGCTACAATCTCCAACGAGCTAGCGCGATCAAGACCAAACTCCCCCTCGAAGTAACACCGGTCTTCAAATCCGCAAATGAATATTTGACAAACCCGAGAAGCTTCGAATACCCATCATTCTCCCCCTTTTTATAATCAAAAAGTGATTATAAAACCCACTAAGGATGAGAAGCGCCCGAGGAATAATCTTCACAATACTCCCCCTTGATGTGTACCAAAAATGAATCACCAAAAATCTTGCACGGAAAAACAATCAAGAAAAAGCCACAAAAAAATTTCAATTTATGAAAAATTTTGACTTTTTGGGTGAAAGTTGCAAGATTTTTCAAAATCCGGGTAGAAATTGTCACTTTCTGAAACTTGCAGGGACCCGTTGCGCCCAAAACAGCCAAATATGCAAAACTCTCCCCCTTTTTCAAAGCTGGGTAGAAAGCGTCAATTTGCACAAACTGCAGGGACCAGAAATGAACATTCTTCAATTTCTCAGAAAATTTGCCCAATTTCGAAGTTGGGTATTTTCTGTCAATATTTCGAAACTGCAGGGGCTAATAGAAAAATTCTGTCATTTTTCACAACTTTTGTCACCATTTCGAAATTGGACCATTTGTGCCATGTCTTCGAAAGTTCAGGGACTAATTTCGAAAGTTGTGTGGTTTCTTCCCCAATTCTCGTTATACAGGGACGAAGAGACGAACCCTTCACAACATCGTATTTAACGAAAAAATTTCCTTCCCCTTCGTTAGTTTTAATCACCTCTTCGTACAAATCATCATCATCCCTCCGAAATTAGCTTCCCTTCGAATATTCAATAACTCCAAAATCAAATTCTCTAACCTACCCTTCATCCTTCGTTAATCCACATCCCTTCGAATCTTGATTCCAAATCTCATTAAAAAAAAAAAACTTCGACCATTCGATTCATCAATTAAACTTATATTTCAACATATTGATTTCGTTCTTCGTTAGCAATCCATTAACCATCGATTTCTCAATTGAATCCACCAATTTCGTTCCTTGACATCAACCGGTTATACTTCGTTCGTCACTTCTATTTGCTTCGCTTTTTAACTCCTCCCAGTTCGTTAAATCATCGACTACCCATTAAAAACGAACATCCACCAAAAGCAACCCAACCACAGTCGAATTCAGCTACATAGACTTCGCTTTTAATACAGGGCCTCAAAATCCAAGTGACCATCGATCCTCCAAACCATCTATTCGAATCTCCAAACCAATTGACTTCTCTCATTCGATCCTTGACACCGATAGCTTCGAATTCTTCATCCCCATATCATGACGTTCCCACTATCAATCGAACAAACCATTGATTCATTTGACACAAGATCAGCAATCGACAAATTTGTCCTTCATTCTCAATGTCACTCATCTTCCCAGTCGATTTCCATTATCAAACCAACATCAACTATCGAATTCCAAACATCACACCATTTCATGAACGAATTCCATCAACCACTCGCTCACAGTGCTTCGCACATCGACAAATACCATCGACCATTGATAATAGACTCCAAGCTTTCGTTTGTCTCTGTCAACTATCGACCTTTATACCCGATCGATTTCCCAATCAAGTTTTCCAATCGAGTTTTCGTTACTCAATCAAAAATCAACATCAAATCACAATCCAAAAACGAATCCACACTCCAAACATTCGAAATCCAAACATTAATTTATATCAGTCGACTTTGCTTTTCCAAATCATCAATTCTTTCGAAAATCTAATAACCCCAGTCAAACTTGATCCTTCGAACATCACACAACAAAACAATCGTGACCTCAACTATAATCAATTCGATTCTGTGACATCAACACATCATCGAATCGACTTCAATCCAAATGTTTGACATCAAGCAATTCATCATCAAAATATTCGACTCAACACATCAAATTCCAACAATTGATTTCCAGAACATTTTCATCTCTACAAAATTCAACTCTGACCTTCTAATCATCGAAATCGATTTCGATTTCAAAGCAGATTTGGATTTTGACTTTTCTTTTGAATCGACTTCACGAGAAACAAACACGATCAGTGGGCTTAAACATTGATCGAATTAGGAACAAATGGGCTTCGAAAAAGTGAATAATGAACAGTGATTTGATTGTCAATTTGGGCTCAAAGTAATCTAATGTGAACAGTGACCGATCATGATTTTAATTTTGTTGGGCTAGATGAACAGTAAACGAATTTGAGAATGAGAATGATTTTGGAATTATGAGAATATGATTCTGATTTTTGGATTGACCTAAAAAAAATAATTTGATCAATCAATGGGGTTGAAACAGTTTAGATCCAATGAGGCAAACCGATCAAAAATGAAAAACGCAAAATACGAATCAAAATCATGGACGTTTTGGAATCCATTTGAGAACTTGAGTTACCTTTTTGACGAATCGAGTTCTGTTTTCAACAAACGAATCAAATTTGGAAGATCTTGGTTCTTTTGTCGGAATGAGAAAATCTCCAAATCGAACATTGTACCACCCACCATGCGAGATGTACAACTCGTTCTTCGTGTTCTTCGTGTTCTTCAACGATCCAAGAACATCTTCAAAAGAACCACCAACACATTTGGGTTTTGACTTCAAATTCAATGCAACCTTTGGAGATTGTTGCTTTGGAACCCAAATTTGCTTCACAGATTTTGGCTTCACAACATCTGACGATTTTTGTGAGTAAACCCGCTTATTCTTCCGATTCATCTTCTTCTTCTTTTTCTTTCTCATCTTTTTGCATCTTGAAGACTTGACTTCATGAACAAACCCACTTTCAACAACATGAACATTTTGAGTTTGAATCAAATCTTTTGGAGTTTGATATTTGTGAATTTCTTGAACCACCGGCTTCCGATAAGGAATCATTCCTTCAAACGAATCACAAGAACACAAAATATCATCGGTTTGAACTCCAATTGAGCAAAAAACTTTTTCATCTTGAGAATCATCTTGAACTCCTTTTTCTTGAACGTCAAGAATATCACATTGAACTCCTTTTTCTTGAACATCATCATCATCAAGAACACCATCCCGAGCTTCATGACAATCTGCATAATATTCAAGTTTATTGCTTCCATATTTGCATTCGGCACGAGAAATTCCTTTTATGACTTCTCCATCTCTTCTATTTCTTCGTCTCTTTTGATATTTTGTAATCAAACGATTAAACAAATGTTTGGTTCGAAAAATTGGACAACTAATTAATTCTCCAACTTCATTCTTTTCTCCATTTACAACAATATCACATTCACTTATCAATCCAACAGTTAAGCAATAAAGAAGATATTCAAATGAGCATTCACTTTGAAAATCATCCCTACGTATCATCCATTTCTCCATGATTACAAGAACTTGAAATTTTCTAGAGAGAGAAAGTGATTTTGAATGGGTTTTCTAGAGAGATAAAGTGATACAAACAAGTATTCTAAAGAGAGAAAGTCAAATTATGGATCAAATCAAAGAAAAATTCGACTTCTAGAACACAAAAACACTCTCTAAACACGAAGATCGATGAACAAAAAGAATCACCAAATCAAAATAGCCATGAAGGATCAATTCTTGATGAAAATAAAGAACACCCGCTCTGATACCAATTGTAGTGGTGTTGATTATGATGGCATGTGCGGAATTAGAAAGATCTAGTGATTCGTCATACAAATTCAAGAACACATGGAGTAAATAAATCTTTGTAAGCTCATATTAGATCTAGAAAGAATATACAAATGGGTTTCTACACAAATTCTCTCTCTAGTCTAACACTCCAAATGGTTACTTTTCATAATGGGAGTCACTCAATTCCTATTTATAGGAAAGACTCAACCCATTTACACATACAAGAGAGTAAGCCTAAAACACTACATCCAACAGTGACTTTGCACCCTAACATTCTCCCCCTCAAAGTTAGGATTGGATGTTTGGCTACAATCTCCAACGAGCTAGCGCGATCAAGACCAAACTCCCCCTCGAAGTAACACCGGTCTTCAAATCCGCAAATGAATATTTGACAAACCCGAGAAGCTTCGAATACCCATCATTCTCCCCCTTTTTATAATCAAAAAGTGATTATAAAACCCACTAAGGATGAGAAGCGCCCGAGGAATAATCTTCACAATACTCCCCCTTGATGTGTACCAAAAATGAATCACCAAAAATCTTGCACGGAAAAACAATCAAGAAAAAGCCACAAAAAAATTTCAATTTATGAAAAATTTTGACTTTTTGGGTGAAAGTTGCAAGATTTTTCAAAATCCGGGTAGAAATTGTCACTTTCTGAAACTTGCAGGGACCCGTTGCGCCCAAAACAGCCAAATATGCAAAACTCTCCCCCTTTTTCAAAGCTGGGTAGAAAGCGTCAATTTGCACAAACTGCAGGGACCAGAAATGAACATTCTTCAATTTCTCAGAAAATTTGCCCAATTTCGAAGTTGGGTATTTTCTGTCAATATTTCGAAACTGCAGGGGCTAATAGAAAAATTCTGTCATTTTTCACAACTTTTGTCACCATTTCGAAATTGGACCATTTGTGCCATGTCTTCGAAAGTTCAGGGACTAATTTCGAAAGTTGTGTGGTTTCTTCCCCAATTCTCGTTATACAGGGACGAAGAGACGAACCCTTCACAACATCGTATTTAACGAAAAAATTTCCTTCCCCTTCGTTAGTTTTAATCACCTCTTCGTACAAATCATCATCATCCCTCCGAAATTAGCTTCCCTTCGAATATTCAATAACTCCAAAATCAAATTCTCTAACCTACCCTTCATCCTTCGTTAATCCACATCCCTTCGAATCTTGATTCCAAATCTCATTAAAAAAAAAACTTCGACCATTCGATTCATCAATTAAACTTATATTTCAACATATTGATTTCGTTCTTCGTTAGCAATCCATTAACCATCGATTTCTCAATTGAATCCACCAATTTCGTTCCTTGACATCAACCGGTTATACTTCGTTCGTCACTTCTATTTGCTTCGCTTTTTAACTCCTCCCAGTTCGTTAAATCATCGACTACCCATTGAAAACGAACATCCACCAAAAGCAACCCAACCACAGTCGAATTCAGCTACATAGACTTCGCTTTTAATACAGGGCCTCAAAATCCAAGTGACCATCGATCCTCCAAACCATCTATTCGAATCTCCAAACCAATTGACTTCTCTCATTCGATCCTTGACACCGATAGCTTCGAATTCTTCATCCCCATATCATGACGTTCCCACTATCAATCGAACAAACCATTGATTCATTTGACACAAGATCAGCAATCGACAAATTTGTCCTTCATTCTCAATGTCACTCATCTTCCCAGTCGATTTCCATTATCAAACCAACATCAACTATCGAATTCCAAACATCACACCATTTCATGAACGAATTCCATCAACCACTCGCTCACAGTGCTTCGCACATCGACAAATACCATCGACCATTGATAATAGACTCCAAGCTTTCGTTTGTCTCTGTCAACTATCGACCTTTATACCCGATCGATTTCCCAATCAAGTTTTCCAATCGAGTTTTCGTTACTCAATCAAAAATCAACATCAAATCACAATCCAAAAACGAATCCACACTCCAAACATTCGAAATCCAAACATTAATTTATATCAGTCGACTTTGCTTTTCCAAATCATCAATTCTTTCGAAAATCTAATAACCCCAGTCAAACTTGATCCTTCGAACATCACACAACAAAACAATCGTGACCTCAACTATAATCAATTCGATTATGTGACATCAACACATCATCGAATCGACTTCAATCCAAATGTTTGACATCAAGCAATTCATCATCAAAATATTCGACTCAACACATCAAATTCCAACAATTGATTTCCAGAACATTTTCATGTCTACAAAATTCAACTCTGACCTTCTAATCATCGAAATCGATTTCGATTTCAAAGCAGATTTGGATTTTGACTTTTCTTTTGAATCGACTTCACGAGAAACAAACACGATCAGTGGGCTTAAACATTGATCGAATTAGGAACAAATGGGCTTCGAAAAAGTGAATAATGAACAGTGATTTGATTGTCAATTTGGGCTCAAAGTAATCTAATGTGAACAGTGACCGATCATGATTTTAATTTTGTTGGGCTAGATGAACAGTAAACGAATTTGAGAATGAGAATGATTTTGGAATTATGAGAATATGATTCTGATTTTTGGATTGACCTAAAAAAAATAATTGGATCAATCAATGGGGTTGAAACAGTTTAGATCCAATGAGGCAAACCGATCAAAAATGAAAAACGCAAAATACGAATCAAAATCATGGACGTTTTGGAATCCATTTGAGAACTTGAGTTACCTTTTTGACGAATCGAGTTCCGTTTTCAACAAACGAATCAAATTTGGAAGATCTTGGTTCTTTTGTCGGAATGAGAAAATCTCCAAATCGAACATTGTACCACCCACCATGCGAGATGTACAACTCGTTCTTCGTGTTCTTCGTGTTCTTCAACGATCCAAGAACATCTTCAAAAGAACCACCAACACATTTGGGTTTTGACTTCAAATTCAATGCAACCTTTGGAGATTGTTGCTTTGGAACCCAAATTTGCTTCACAGATTTTGGCTTCACAACATCTGACGATTTTTGTGAGTAAACCCGCTTATTCTTCCGATTCATCTTCTTCTTCTTTTTCTTTCTCATCTTTTTGCATCTTGAAGACTTGACTTCATGAACAAACCCACTTTCAACAACATGAACATTTTGAGTTTGAATCAAATCTTTTGGAGTTTGATATTTGTGAATTTCTTGAACCACCGGCTTCCGATAAGGAATCATTCCTTCAAACGAATCACAAGAACACAAAATATCATCGGTTTGAACTCCAATTGAGCAAAAAACTTTTTCATCTTGAGAATCATCTTGAACTCCTTTTTCTTGAACGTCAAGAATATCACATTGAACTCCTTTTTCTTGAACATCATCATCATCAAGAACACCATCCCGAGCTTCATGACAATCTGCATAATATTCAAGTTTATTGCTTCCATATTTGCATTCGGCACGAGAAATTCCTTTTATGACTTCTCCATCTCTTCTATTTCTTCGTCTCTTTTGATATGTTGTAATCAAACGATTAAACAAATGTTTGGTTCGAAAAATTGGACAACTAATTAATTCTCCAACTTCATTCTTTTCTCCATTTACAACAATATCACATTCACTTATCAATCCAACAGTTAAGCAATAAAGAAGATATTCAAATGAGCATTCACTTTGAAAATCATCCCTACGTATCATCCATTTCTCCATGATTACAAGAACTTGAAATTTTCTAGAGAGAGAAAGTGATTTTGAATGGGTTTTCTAGAGAGATAAAGTGATACAAACAAGTATTCTAAAGAGAGAAAGTCAAATTATGGATCAAATCAAAGAAAAATTCGACTTCTAGAACACAAAAACACTCTCTAAACACGAAGATCGATGAACAAAAAGAATCACCAAATCAAAATAGCCATGAAGGATCAATTCTTGATGAAAATAAAGAACACCCGCTCTGATACCAATTGTAGTGGTGTTGATTATGATGGCATGTGCGGAATTAGAAAGATCTAGTGATTCGTCATACAAATTCAAGAACACATGGAGTAAATAAATCTTTGTAAGCTCATATTAGATCTAGAAAGAATATACAAATGGGTTTCTACACAAATTCTCTCTCTAGTCTAACACTCCAAATGGTTACTTTTCATAATGGGAGTCACTCAATTCCTATTTATAGGAAAGACTCAACCCATTTACACATACAAGAGAGTAAGCCTAAAACACTACATCCAACAGTGACTTTGCACCCTAACATTCTCCCCCTCAAAGTTAGGATTGGATGTTTGGCTACAATCTCCAACGAGCTAGCGCGATCAAGACCAAACTCCCCCTCGAAGTAACACCGGTCTTCAAATCCGCAAATGAATATTTGACAAACCCGAGAAGCTTCGAATACCCATCATTCTCCCCCTTTTTATAATCAAAAAGTGATTATAAAACCCACTAAGGATGAGAAGCGCCCGAGGAATAATCTTCACAATACTCCCCCTTGATGTGTACCAAAAATGAATCACCAAAAATCTTGCACGGAAAAACAATCAAGAAAAAGCCACAAAAAAATTTCAATTTATGAAAAATTTTGACTTTTTGGGTGAAAGTTGCAAGATTTTTCAAAATCCGGGTAGAAATTGTCACTTTCTGAAACTTGCAGGGACCCGTTGCGCCCAAAACAGCCAAATATGCAAAACTCTCCCCCTTTTTCAAAGCTGGGTAGAAAGCGTCAATTTGCACAAACTGCAGGGACCAGAAATGAACATTCTTCAATTTCTCAGAAAATTTGCCCAATTTCGAAGTTGGGTATTTTCTGTCAATATTTCGAAACTGCAGGGGCTAATAGAAAAATTCTGTCATTTTTCACAACTTTTGTCACCATTTCGAAATTGGACCATTTGTGCCATGTCTTCGAAAGTTCAGGGACTAATTTCGAAAGTTGTGTGGTTTCTTCCCCAATTCTCGTTATACAGGGACGAAGAGACGAACCCTTCACAACATCGTATTTAACGAAAAAATTTCCTTCCCCTTCGTTAGTTTTAATCACCTCTTCGTACAAATCATCATCATCCCTCCGAAATTAGCTTCCCTTCGAATATTCAATAACTCCAAAATCAAATTCTCTAACCTACCCTTCATCCTTCGTTAATCCACATCCCTTCGAATCTTGATTCCAAATCTCATTAAAAAAAAAAAACTTCGACCATTCGATTCATCAATTAAACTTATATTTCAACATATTGATTTCGTTCTTCGTTAGCAATCCATTAACCATCGATTTCTCAATTGAATCCACCAATTTCGTTCCTTGACATCAACCGGTTATACTTCGTTCGTCACTTCTATTTGCTTCGCTTTTTAACTCCTCCCAGTTCGTTAAATCATCGACTACCCATTGAAAACGAACATCCACCAAAAGCAACCCAACCACAGTCGAATTCAGCTACATAGACTTCGCTTTTAATACAGGGCCTCAAAATCCAAGTGACCATCGATCCTCCAAACCATCTATTCGAATCTCCAAACCAATTGACTTCTCTCATTCGATCCTTGACACCGATAGCTTCGAATTCTTCATCCCCATATCATGACGTTCCCACTATCAATCGAACAAACCATTGATTCATTTGACACAAGATCAGCAATCGACAAATTTGTCCTTCATTCTCAATGTCACTCATCTTCCCAGTCGATTTCCATTATCAAACCAACATCAACTATCGAATTCCAAACATCACACCATTTCATGAACGAATTCCATCAACCACTCGCTCACAGTGCTTCGCACATCGACAAATACCATCGACCATTGATAATAGACTCCAAGCTTTCGTTTGTCTCTGTCAACTATCGACCTTTATACCCGATCGATTTCCCAATCAAGTTTTCCAATCGAGTTTTCGTTACTCAATCAAAAATCAACATCAAATCACAATCCAAAAACGAATCCACACTCCAAACATTCGAAATCCAAACATTAATTTATATCAGTCGACTTTGCTTTTCCAAATCATCAATTCTTTCGAAAATCTAATAACCCCAGTCAAACTTGATCCTTCGAACATCACACAACAAAACAATCGTGACCTCAACTATAATCAATTCGATTCTGTGACATCAACACATCATCGAATCGACTTCAATCCAAATGTTTGACATCAAGCAATTCATCATCAAAATATTCGACTCAACACATCAAATTCCAACAATTGATTTCCAGAACATTTTCATGTCTACAAAATTCAACTCTGACCTTCTAATCATCGAAATCGATTTCGATTTCAAAGCAGATTTGGATTTTGACTTTTCTTTTGAATCGACTTCACGAGAAACAAACACGATCAGTGGGCTTAAACATTGATCGAATTAGGAACAAATGGGCTTCGAAAAAGTGAATAATGAACAGTGATTTGATTGTCAATTTGGGCTCAAAGTAATCTAATGTGAACAGTGACCGATCATGATTTTAATTTTGTTGGGCTAGATGAACAGTAAACGAATTTGAGAATGAGAATGATTTTGGAATTATGAGAATATGATTCTGATTTTTGGATTGACCTAAAAAAAATAATTGGATCAATCAATGGGGTTGAAACAGTTTAGATCCAATGAGGCAAACCGATCAAAAATGAAAAACGCAAAATACGAATCAAAATCATGGACGTTTTGGAATCCATTTGAGAACTTGAGTTACCTTTTTGACGAATCGAGTTCCGTTTTCAACAAACGAATCAAATTTGGAAGATCTTGGTTCTTTTGTCGGAATGAAAAAATCTCCAAATCGAACATTGTACCACCCATCATGCGAGATGTACAACTCGTTCTTCGTGTTCTTCGTGTTCTTCAACGATCCAAGAACATCTTCAAAAGAACCACCAACACATTTGGGTTTTGACTTCAAATTCAATGCAACCTTTGGAGATTGTTGCTTTGGAACCCAAATTTGCTTCACAGATTTTGGCTTCACAACATCTGACGATTTTTGTGAGTAAACCCGCTTATTCTTCCGATTCATCTTCTTCTTCTTTTTCTTTCTCATCTTTTTGCATCTTGAAGACTTGACTTCATGAACAAACCCACTTTCAACAACATGAACATTTTGAGTTTGAATCAAATCTTTTGGAGTTTGATATTTGTGAATTTCTTGAACCACCGGCTTCCGATAAGGAATCATTCCTTCAAACGAATCACAAGAACACAAAATATCATCGGTTTGAACTCCAATTGAGCAAAAAACTTTTTCATCTTGAGAATCATCTTGAACTCCTTTTTCTTGAACGTCAAGAATATCACATTGAACTCCTTTTTCTTGAACATCATCATCATCAAGAACACCATCCCGAGCTTCATGACAATCTGCATAATATTCAAGTTTATTGCTTCCATATTTGCATTCGGCACGAGAAATTCCTTTTATGACTTCTCCATCTCTTCTATTTCTTCGTCTCTTTTGATATGTTGTAATCAAACGATTAAACAAATGTTTGGTTCGAAAAATTGGACAACTAATTAATTCTCCAACTTCATTCTTTTCTCCATTTACAACAATATCACATTCACTTATCAATCCAACAGTTAAGCAATAAAGAAGATATTCAAATGAGCATTCACTTTGAAAATCATCCCTACGTATCATCCATTTCTCCATGATTACAAGAACTTGAAATTTTCTAGAGAGAGAAAGTGATTTTGAATGGGTTTTCTAGAGAGATAAAGTGATACAAACAAGTATTCTAAAGAGAGAAAGTCAAATTATGGATCAAATCAAAGAAAAATTCGACTTCTAGAACACAAAAACACTCTCTAAACACGAAGATCGATGAACAAAAAGAATCACCAAATCAAAATAGCCATCAAGGATCAATTCTTGATGAAAATCAAGAACACCCGCTCTGATACCAATTGTAGTGGTGTTGATTATGATGGCATGTGCGGAATTAGAAAGATCTAGTGATTCGTCATACAAATTCAAGAACACATGGAGTAAATAAATCTTTGTAAGCTCATATTAGATCTAGAAAGAATATACAAATGGGTTTCTACACAAATTCTCTCTCTAGTCTAACACTCCAAATGGTTACTTTTCATAATGGGAGTCACTCAATTCCTATTTATAGGAAAGACTCAACCCATTTACACATACAAGAGAGTAAGCCTAAAACACTACATCCAACAGTGACTTTGCACCCTAACATTCTCCCCCTCAAAGTTAGGATTGAATGTTTGGCTACAATCTCCAACGAGCTAGCGCGATCAAGACCAAACTCCCCCTCGAAGTAACACCGGTCTTCAAATCCGCAAATGAATATTTGACAAACCCGAGAAGCTTCGAATACCCATCATTCTCCCCCTTTTTATAATCAAAAAGTGATTATAAAACCCACTAAGGATGAGAAGCGCCCGAGGAATAATCTTCACAATACTCCCCCTTGATGTGTACCAAAAATGAATCACCAAAAATCTTGCACGGAAAAACAATCAAGAAAAAGCCACAAAAAAATTTCAATTTATGAAAAATTTTGACTTTTTGGGTGAAAGTTGCAAGATTTTTCAAAATCCGGGTAGAAATTGTCACTTTCTGAAACTTGCAGGGACCCGTTGCGCCCAAAACAGCCAAATATGCAAAACTCTCCCCCTTTTTCAAAGCTGGGTAGAAAGCGTCAATTTGCACAAACTGCAGGGACCAGAAATGAACATTCTTCAATTTCTCAGAAAATTTGCCCAATTTCGAAGTTGGGTATTTTCTGTCAATATTTCGAAACTGCAGGGGCTAATAGAAAAATTCTGTCATTTTTCACAACTTTTGTCACCATTTCGAAATTGGACCATTTGTGCCATGTCTTCGAAAGTTCAGGGACTAATTTCGAAAGTTGTGTGGTTTCTTCCCCAATTCTCGTTATACAGGGACGAAGAGACGAACCCTTCACAACATCGTATTTAACGAAAAAATTTCCTTCCCCTTCGTTAGTTTTAATCACCTCTTCGTACAAATCATCATCATCCCTCCGAAATTAGCTTCCCTTCGAATATTCAATAACTCCAAAATCAAATTCTCTAACCTACCCTTCATCCTTCGTTAATCCACATCCCTTCGAATCTTGATTCCAAATCTCATTAAAAAAAAAACTTCGACCATTCGATTCATCAATTAAACTTATATTTCAACATATTGATTTCGTTCTTCGTTAGCAATCCATTAACCATCGATTTCTCAATTGAATCCACCAATTTCGTTCCTTGACATCAACCGGTTATACTTCGTTCGTCACTTCTATTTGCTTCGCTTTTTAACTCCTCCCAGTTCGTTAAATCATCGACTACCCATTGAAAACGAACATCCACCAAAAGCATCCCAACCACAGTCGAATTCAGCTACATAGACTTTGCTTTTAATACAGGGCCTCAAAATCCAAGTGACCATCGATCCTCCAAACCATCTATTCGAATCTCCAAACCAATTGACTTCTCTCATTCGATCCTTGACACCGATAGCTTCGAATTCTTCATCCCCATATCATGACGTTCCCACTATCAATCGAACAAACCATTGATTCATTTGACACAAGATCAGCAATCGACAAATTTGTCCTTCATTCTCAATGTCACTCATCTTCCCAGTCGATTTCCATTATCAAACCAACATCAACTATCGAATTCCAAACATCACACCATTTCATGAACGAATTCCATCAACCACTCGCTCACAGTGCTTCGCACATCGACAAATACCATCGACCATTGATAATAGACTCCAAGCTTTCGTTTGTCTCTGTCAACTATCGACCTTTATACCCGATCGATTTCCCAATCAAGTTTTCCAATCGAGTTTTCGTTACTCAATCAAAAATCAACATCAAATCACAATCCAAAAACGAATCCACACTCCAAACATTCGAAATCCAAACATTAATTTATATCAGTCGACTTTGCTTTTCCAAATCATCAATTCTTTCGAAAATCTAATAACCCCAGTCAAACTTGATCCTTCGAACATCACACAACAAAACAATCGTGACCTCAACTATAATCAATTCGATTATGTGACATCAACACATCATCGAATCGACTTCAATCCAAATGTTTGACATCAAGCAATTCATCATCAAAATATTCGACTCAACACATCAAATTCCAACAATTGATTTCCAGAACATTTTCATGTCTACAAAATTCAACTCTGACCTTCTAATCATCGAAATCGATTTCGATTTCAAAGCAGATTTGGATTTTGACTTTTCTTTTGAATCGACTTCACGAGAAACAAACACGATCAGTGGGCTTAAACATTGATCGAATTAGGAACAAATGGGCTTCGAAAAAGTGAATAATGAACAGTGATTTGATTGTCAATTTGGGCTCAAAGTAATCTAATGTGAACAGTGACCGATCATGATTTTAATTTTGTTGGGCTAGATGAACAGTAAACGAATTTGAGAATGAGAATGATTTTGGAATTATGAGAATATGATTCTGATTTTTGGATTGACCTAAAAAAAATAATTGGATCAATCAATGGGGTTGAAACAGTTTAGATCCAATGAGGCAAACCGATCAAAAATGAAAAACGCAAAATACGAATCAAAATCATGGACGTTTTGGAATCCATTTGAGAACTTGAGTTACCTTTTTGACGAATCGAGTTCCGTTTTCAACAAACGAATCAAATTTGGAAGATCTTGGTTCTTTTGTCGGAATGAAAAAATCTCCAAATCGAACATTGTACCACCCATCATGCGAGATGTACAACTCGTTCTTCGTGTTCTTCGTGTTCTTCAACGATCCAAGAACATCTTCAAAAGAACCACCAACACATTTGGGTTTTGACTTCAAATTCAATGCAACCTTTGGAGATTGTTGCTTTGGAACCCAAATTTGCTTCACAGATTTTGGCTTCACAACATCTGACGATTTTTGTGAGTAAACCCGCTTATTCTTCCGATTCATCTTCTTCTTCTTTTTCTTTCTCATCTTTTTGCATCTTGAAGACTTGACTTCATGAACAAACCCACTTTCAACAACATGAACATTTTGAGTTTGAATCAAATCTTTTGGAGTTTGATATTTGTGAATTTCTTGAACCACCGGCTTCCGATAAGGAATCATTCCTTCAAACGAATCACAAGAACACAAAATATCATCGGTTTGAACTCCAATTGAGCAAAAAACTTTTTCATCTTGAGAATCATCTTGAACTCCTTTTTCTTGAACGTCAAGAATATCACATTGAACTCCTTTTTCTTGAACATCATCATCATCAAGAACACCATCCCGAGCTTCATGACAATCTGCATAATATTCAAGTTTATTGCTTCCATATTTGCATTCGGCACGAGAAATTCCTTTTATGACTTCTCCATCTCTTCTATTTCTTCGTCTCTTTTGATATGTTGTAATCAAACGATTAAACAAATGTTTGGTTCGAAAAATTGGACAACTAATTAATTCTCCAACTTCATTCTTTTCTCCATTTACAACAATATCACATTCACTTATCAATCCAACAGTTAAGCAATAAAGAAGATATTCAAATGAGCATTCACTTTGAAAATCATCCCTACGTATCATCCATTTCTCCATGATTACAAGAACTTGAAATTTTCTAGAGAGAGAAAGTGATTTTGAATGGGTTTTCTAGAGAGATAAAGTGATACAAACAAGTATTCTAAAGAGAGAAAGTCAAATTATGGATCAAATCAAAGAAAAATTCGACTTCTAGAACACAAAAACACTCTCTAAACACGAAGATCGATGAACAAAAAGAATCACCAAATCAAAATAGCCATGAAGGATCAATTCTTGATGAAAATAAAGAACACCCGCTCTGATACCAATTGTAGTGGTGTTGATTATGATGGCATGTGCGGAATTAGAAAGATCTAGTGATTCGTCATACAAATTCAAGAACACATGGAGTAAATAAATCTTTGTAAGCTCATATTAGATCTAGAAAGAATATACAAATGGGTTTCTACACAAATTCTCTCTCTAGTCTAACACTCCAAATGGTTACTTTTCATAATGGGAGTCACTCAATTCCTATTTATAGGAAAGACTCAACCCATTTACACATACAAGAGAGTAAGCCTAAAACACTACATCCAACAGTGACTTTGCACCCTAACATTCTCCCCCTCAAAGTTAGGATTGGATGTTTGGCTACAATCTCCAACGAGCTAGCGCGATCAAGACCAAACTCCCCCTCGAAGTAACACCGGTCTTCAAATCCGCAAATGAATATTTGACAAACCCGAGAAGCTTCGAATACCCATCATTCTCCCCCTTTTTATAATCAAAAAGTGATTATAAAACCCACTAAGGATGAGAAGCGCCCGAGGAATAATCTTCACAATACTCCCCCTTGATGTGTACCAAAAATGAATCACCAAAAATCTTGCACGGAAAAACAATCAAGAAAAAGCCACAAAAAAATTTCAATTTATGAAAAATTTTGACTTTTTGGGTGAAAGTTGCAAGATTTTTCAAAATCCGGGTAGAAATTGTCACTTTCTGAAACTTGCAGGGACCCGTTGCGCCCAAAACAGCCAAATATGCAAAACTCTCCCCCTTTTTCAAAGCTGGGTAGAAAGCGTCAATTTGCACAAACTGCAGGGACCAGAAATGAACATTCTTCAATTTCTCAGAAAATTTGCCCAATTTCGAAGTTGGGTATTTTCTGTCAATATTTCGAAACTGCAGGGGCTAATAGAAAAATTCTGTCATTTTTCACAACTTTTGTCACCATTTCGAAATTGGACCATTTGTGCCATGTCTTCGAAAGTTCAGGGACTAATTTCGAAAGTTGTGTGGTTTCTTCCCCAATTCTCGTTATACAGGGACGAAGAGACGAACCCTTCACAACATCGTATTTAACGAAAAAATTTCCTTCCCCTTCGTTAGTTTTAATCACCTCTTCGTACAAATCATCATCATCCCTCCGAAATTAGCTTCCCTTCGAATATTCAATAACTCCAAAATCAAATTCTCTAACCTACCCTTCATCCTTCGTTAATCCACATCCCTTCGAATCTTGATTCCAAATCTCATTAAAAAAAAAACTTCGACCATTCGATTCATCAATTAAACTTATATTTCAACATATTGATTTCGTTCTTCGTTAGCAATCCATTAACCATCGATTTCTCAATTGAATCCACCAATTTCGTTCCTTGACATCAACCGGTTATACTTTGTTCGTCACTTCTATTTGCTTCGCTTTTTAACTCCTCCCAGTTCGTTAAATCATCGACTACCCATTGAAAACGAACATCCACCAAAAGCATCCCAACCACAGTCGAATTCAGCTACATAGACTTTGCTTTTAATACAGGGCCTCAAAATCCAAGTGACCATCGATCCTCCAAACCATCTATTCGAATCTCCAAACCAATTGACTTCTCTCATTCGATCCTTGACACCGATAGCTTCGAATTCTTCATCCCCATATCATGACGTTCCCACTATCAATCGAGCAAACCATTGATTCATTTGACACAAGATCAGCAATCGACAAATTTGTCCTTCATTCTCAATGTCACTCATCTTCCCAGTCGATTTCCATTATCAAACCAACATCAACTATCGAATTCCAAACATCACACCATTTCATGAACGAATTCCATCAACCACTCGCTCACAGTGCTTCGCACATCGACAAATACCATCGACCATTGATAATAGACTCCAAGCTTTCGTTTGTCTCTGTCAACTATCGACCTTTATACCCGATCGATTTCCCAATCAAGTTTTCCAATCGAGTTTTCGTTACTCAATCAAAAATCAACATCAAATCACAATCCAAAAACGAATCCACACTCCAAACATTCGAAATCCAAACATTAATTTATATCAGTCGACTTTGCTTTTCCAAATCATCAATTCTTTCGAAAATCTAATAACCCCAGTCAAACTTGATCCTTCGAACATCACACAACAAAACAATCGTGACCTCAACTATAATCAATTCGATTCTGTGACATCAACACATCATCGAATCGACTTCAATCCAAATGTTTGACATCAAGCAATTCATCATCAAAATATTCGACTCAACACATCAAATTCCAACAATTGATTTCCAGAACATTTTCATGTCTACAAAATTCAACTCTGACCTTCTAATCATCGAAATCGATTTCGATTTCAAAGCAGATTTGGATTTTGACTTTTCTTTTGAATCGACTTCACGAGAAACAAACACAATCAGTGGGCTTAAACATTGATCGAATTAGGAACAAATGGGCTTCGAAAAAGTGAATAATGAACAGTGATTTGATTGTCAATTTGGGCTCAAAGTAATCTAATGTGAACAGTGACCGATCATGATTTTAATTTTGTTGGGCTAGATGAACAGTAAACGAATTTGAGAATGAGAATGATTTTGGAATTATGAGAATATGATTCTGATTTTTGGATTGACCTAAAAAAAAATAATTGGATCAATCAATGGGGTTGAAACAGTTTAGATCCAATGAGGCAAACCGATCAAAAATGAAAAACGCAAAATACGAATCAAAATCATGGACGTTTTGGAATCCATTTGAGAACTTGAGTTACCTTTTTGACGAATCGAGTTCCGTTTTCAACAAACGAATCAAATTTGGAAGATCTTGGTTCTTTTGTCGGAATGAAAAAATATCCAAATCGAACATTGTACCACCCATCATGCGAGATGTACAACTCGTTCTTCGTGTTCTTCGTGTTCTTCAACGATCCAAGAACATCTTCAAAAGAACCACCAACACATTTGGGTTTTGACTTCAAATTCAATGCAACCTTTGGAGATTGTTGCTTTGGAACCCAAATTTGCTTCACAGATTTTGGCTTCACAACATCTGACGATTTTTGTGAGTAAACCCGCTTATTCTTCCGATTCATCTTCTTCTTCTTTTTCTTTCTCATCTTTTTGCATCTTGAAGACTTGACTTCATGAACAAACCCACTTTCAACAACATGAACATTTTGAGTTTGAATCAAATCTTTTGGAGTTTGATATTTGTGAATTTCTTGAACCACCGGCTTCCGATAAGGAATCATTCCTTCAAACGAATCACAAGAACACAAAATATCATCGGTTTGAACTCCAATTGAGCAAAAAACTTTTTCATCTTGAGAATCATCTTGAACTCCTTTTTCTTGAACGTCAAGAATATCACATTGAACTCCTTTTTCTTGAACATCATCATCATCAAGAACACCATCCCGAGCTTCATGACAATCTGCATAATATTCAAGTTTATTGCTTCCATATTTGCATTCGGCACGAGAAATTCCTTTTATGACTTCTCCATCTCTTCTATTTCTTCGTCTCTTTTGATATGTTGTAATCAAACGATTAAACAAATGTTTGGTTCGAAAAATTGGACAACTAATTAATTCTCCAACTTCATTCTTTTCTCCATTTACAACAATATCACATTCACTTATCAATCCAACAGTTAAGCAATAAAGAAGATATTCAAATGAGCATTCACTTTGAAAATCATCCCTACGTATCATCCATTTCTCCATGATTACAAGAACTTGAAATTTTCTAGAGAGAGAAAGTGATTTTGAATGGGTTTTCTAGAGAGATAAAGTGATACAAACAAGTATTCTAAAGAGAAAAAGTCAAATTATGGATCAAATCAAAGAAAAATTCGACTTCTAGAACACAAAAACACTCTCTAAACACGAAGATCGATGAACAAAAAGAATCACCAAATCAAAATAGCCATCAAGGATCAATTCTTGATGAAAATCAAGAACACCCGCTCTGATACCAATTGTAGTGGTGTTGATTATGATGGCATGTGCGGAATTAGAAAGATCTAGTGATTCGTCATACAAATTCAAGAACACATGGAGTAAATAAATCTTTGTAAGCTCATATTAGATCTAGAAAGAATATACAAATGGGTTTGTACACAAATTCTCTCTCTAGTCTAACACTCCAAATGGTTCCTTTTCATAATGGGAGTCACTCAATTCCTATTTATAGGAAAGACTCAACCCATTTACACATACAAGAGAGTAAGCCTAAAACACTACATCCAACAGTGACTTTGCACCCTAACAGAGTTGTAACACCCAAAGTTTGGAAAGCAAAGAAAAGAAAGAAAACCCCAATTTTAAGGGGAGACTCGGCGAGTCCAAGGAGGGACTCGGCGAGTCCGAGCGGGATCCGGGTTGAGGTGTAAGCGACCGACTTGGCGAGTCGGCCAAGGTGACTCGGCGAGTCTGGTCTGAGCAAGGAAAACCCTAAATCCAGGACTTGGAGCTTATTTAAACGTCTCATTCTCTCCCCTAGGGTTCCTTTACTGCCTCTCTAACACAGAACACTAAACCCTCACCGCCATAATCGTTTTGGAGTAAGATCTACCCTTGGTGAAGCTTTTGGAGCTTGAGAGAGAAGATAGTCATTGTGGAGCAAGAAGGGGGCCTTGGATCCAGAGTTGGTGGAACATTTCTGAGCATATAAAGGTAATAAATCGTTACCTTCCCTCTTTTGTTTAATAGATCAACCTTGGCTATGTGATTTGGGGATTTTATGCCATGCTTAAGAACTATTTCGAGTTAGAAGCCTAGATCTGAAGTTGCTACTTCAGATCTGAGTGTATCTTGGCCTAGAAAGTCATAAAGCATCTGTTCTTGGGTTGATAGTGAAGCCTCTTTGTCTTAAACCCTAGTTTGGATTGTTTTAAGCCTAGATCTCTTGATCTACACGTAAAGTTTGCCACTTTACGTGGGGGTTAGGCCTTAGAAGTATGGATCTATGAGTTGGAAGCCCCGTTTGGCTCGAAAAGCCACTGCATGGATTAAGGACTGAATAGACTCGGCGAGTCCCTTGAGTGGACTCGGCGAGTAGTATGAAGATGGAGACGAACTCGACGAGTTGGATGAACAACTCGGCGAGTCTGTTGAAGATTTCCTTGGACTTGACGAGTCTGTTCATGGAGTCGGCGAGTCAAGTCGCGAAACCCCAAACCCTTCGAGTCAAGGCTCAGATTAGTGAGTTGTGTGGGGACTCAGTGAGTTGGACAGGACAGAACTCGGAAATCAGTGAACTCGGCGAGTCAGTAGATTGACTCGGCGAGTCGAGTCGCGAATAGAAAGACCCTAAGCATATGAACTCGGCGAGTAGGGTTGACCTGGAAGGTTGACTTTGACCAGGATTTTGACCTTGACCAGAGTTGACCTAGTTGACCTTTGGAGGTCAATTGGACTAAGTGTTATATTGACATTGGTAGCTCGAGGAGCTAGTGGAGCAGCAGTTCGGAGTCAGAGGTCAGGTAGCAGTCAAAAGGATTAGCAGCAACAGTTCAGCAGCCTTAGGTGAGTTTCCTTCCAGTAGGAACGGGTCTAAGGCCACAATGCCGGCCCGTTTAGCTAGTAGTAGTTTCCGGATTTGGTTCGGTGCAGTAGTTAGCATGTTTGATGCCTTCGTGGCTCAGACAGGATTTATGTGTTATGTGTTCCGGGCTACGGCCCGATGTAGTATGTAGTACATGTGTGTTCATGCTAGTTGATATGTTTATGTTATGTTCTGTTCAGTTAGTCCGGATTTCGGTCCGATGTAGGGGGCAAGGCCCCAGTTAGTCCGGATTTCGGTCCGATACAGGGGGTAAGGCCCCAGTTAGTCCGGACTTCGGTCCGATGCAGGGGGCAAGGCCCCAGTCAGTTAGTCCGGACTTCGGTCCGATGAAGGGGGAAAGGCCCCAATTAGTCCGGACTTCGGTCCGATGCAGGGGACAAGGTCCCAGTCAGTTTCTGGACTTCGGTCCGATGCAGGGGGCAAGGCCCCAGTTAGTCCGGACCTCGGTCTGATGCAGTGGGCAAGGCCCAGTATGTGCTTTATATGTTATTGCATGGTATGTGGTAGATTGGGGGAGCTCACTAAGCTTCGTGCTTACGGTTTTCAGTTTTGGTTTCAGGTACTCAGTTTTCAAAAGAGGAGCTCGGAAAGATTGCAGTGCACACACCATAGTCAGTTAGCCTGGGAATGTTTGACTCTGATAATGATATTATGTTTTGAATTAATACTCGAGAAATTATGTTATGACTTATGATACAGTTTTTATAAATATGATTTTAGTAATGTTTTTAAAGAAATTTTTAGTTGTGATTTTTGGGTCGTTACAGAATTAGTGGCAGCCGGTGTTTTCCAGTGGCATCTTCTCGACTATAAAGCCTTTGTTGGGGGTTGTTTTGATCACAAACGGAAAGAGCTAAGCATGAGGTTTGATGGTGTTGATGTAGGGCTAATGTAGGTGGAAGAGTAAGGCTAAGATGGTGAAAGAAGGAGGTGGCATCCGATGTTCTCTAGTCTCCTTCCTTCTCGGGAGAAAAGACTTCCGATGAGGTTGTTTTTACATCAAGTGGCAGCACTGGTCAAAGGCAAGAAGGTGGTGTTTGGGGTAATAATCAATGAAGAGAAAGCAATGAAAAAGATGACAGAATGGTCGTTAGAGGGTTGTCTGACCTCTTCTTCTTCTTCTTCTTCTTCCTCTTCTTCTTCTGTGAAGTAAGAATGAGAGAAAGAGAGTGTTCAAAGGGGGGAGAGAAACAGAGAGAGAGAGAGAGAGAGAGAACGAGCATGAGGGAATGAGATATTATGAGTACATGACTTTGATCTTGCAATATCTAGTTAATACAAAGTTAGATTTGTGCATGTACTTCATAGATATCATGTAAGTGCAAATATTTTGTGAGTGATTTGTGAGAAAGAAATATATGTAGGGAGATAGAGATAGGATATGTAAGTGAGAGAGATAAGAAGATATAGGAGTGTATAAATCTAATTTTGCATGTACTGTGATTAGATTTTTGAGTGATTTGAATGTACAAATCATATATTGGAAGATTTCATGAGATACACTCCCATGCACATATACTTGTATGATTTTGGAGTGATTTCATGTACCATGTTAGTTGTTGCATTAATATAATTAGATTTAGAATAGATTTTGAGCCGATTTAAAGGATATAGGAAGATCCATCACGATCTCTAAGTACATGCAATGTACTTTCAAGATTTAGTGATGAAATCGTCACCATTCCCTTGATTTCCGTGCACTCATCCGACCTCATAAAAATATTCAGAAAGTTCTTGTTGATAGCTTTGGACGTGGTGATTTCAAAAACGCTATGAAATTTAATTCCAATATTTAAAACTTCATGAAATGACGTTTAAAGCTTCACGATTTAAAAGGTTTCGATTCGACTGATTTTACGAATTTGATTTCGCTTCGAGTAAAAAATATCATAAGAATGAAATCAAATAATAGACCATAGTCTGAGTTCAAAAACGTGCTCAAAAAGAATTTACGAAGTTCGTAGCTATTCCAAATGAAGCAGTGTAATGTTCGTTTAAGGAAAATCAGATAAATATTGGTTTTATATCTTAAAAAGAGTGTAACTTCCTCAAACGTTCTTCGTATTGGACGTTCTTTATATCCATGCAGTCAAAATGACATATTCTATCCAAATTGTTTATCAACAACTCTGAAGTATAATCAATACATAAATTATGTTTTTAGGGCATTAAACAACTCTTATTTTGTGAATTGATTTATGTTTGTTATTGATTGTCAACTTTCAACAAATTGGAGAAATCTGAGTGCAAGTATGAGCAACATACCTTCAATTGCTTATAAAAAAAAACAACATACAATATGTCCTAATACAGTGGGGTTCATTGTGGTTTGACCGATAAACTTTGACCAATTTTTACCAATTGTTACAAAAATATGATAGTCTTTATTCACATATGAATATAATATGTAATATATAATTTTTTTTACCTAAAATATTTTTTTATACATCATCTCTCGTCATATGTTATGTTCACATATTAATGAAGCGTGTTATATACAAATGTGAATAAAGTATGAATCAGTAAAAGATACTTATAATGCTTAAATTTATATTTTACAGGTATAATTGTTGCTAGAGCGGAAACGAAGTGAAAAATGCGGAAATTGGACTTGGATTGCAAAAAGTAGAAGAAAACATGAAGAGGCTCACTACGCCAAGTGTACACTGAGTTTCTTGAGTACGCCCAACATATTGGACTAGGTGTCCAGATCTAGATCGCGATTACTTCCTTAGAACGCCCCATGTAAACTGACTTACGCCCAACGTACGTAATTCGGTTCCAAACTTATAAATTGCGATCATAAGTCAACCAGAAAGGAGAACTCGATTTGCATTGATCCTTGGTCGACAAGTAACTTTCCTTTTGCCGTTTTGAGAGTCTAGAAGGTGGTTGGAAGGTCATTAAGTTGACAAGAGCGAAGATCTGAGGGATTAGAGAGCGGATTCATGTCAGAGATCATGTGGTTTGTTGTTGTGACCATGATTAGCATTAACTGTGATTCCATTATGTGTTTGCTTTCTGATTTGGGTGTTAAAACCTTTTACTTTGTGTTTGTGATTAAATGAATATGTGAGTTTATGGTTTATTTGCTATCTGGGTTGTTTATTCTTATTTAATTTATTTTGTCTAGTTTAGTTGAAAGAATCATATGTGTTAAAGATTGTTACTTTATTCCCTATTTCTGAATTAATAGAGTTGAGATGACCATTTTAACTGAGTTAATTTGAATCATAGTTGTCCAATGACCATCGGTGATTATGATAATTAGAGTTGTACCAAAACTTAGGGTTAGGAAATAAAGTAGTGAACTTTAATGTGTATGCATGAATAGATGAACATTCTATGCATGATTTAACTCCAATGACCAATTAGGGTTAAATAAGATCAAATCTTACTTAATACAAACTGAATACTGATTTGCATGATTGTTTGTTCACTTGCTCAATTAATTAATAGTTGTGTTGAAATCAAAGGATTAGTAGTGTGACTATGATGCTAGTCATATTAAGAATCGGTAAATAATGAATAAATATCCATTGTATCAGTAGTTAGCCATTATTTTGAGATGTAATTTATCTAAATCAAAGTACCTAAAGAGAATTGTCTTTGGTCAGTTTACCGAGAATTGCAGTTTAATATGATATTTGAGATTTAATTTAATAAAACCCTTATTGATTGTTTTTGTATAACTTGTGTAACCTATACACTCAAAAATTCCAAATTAATTCACCATCATTCCCCATGTGTTCTACATCTGGTCTTACCACAACTATACTATTGCACAATTAGGTACCCTGCCTAGTGTGTTTATTAGTCCGGTTGACATAAAATCAGTTTTATCAATTGTTATAGTCTATTGTTTACTCATATGTAAATAAGTAGTATATAAAATTTTAAAAACATCTTGTGTATTATTAACATACATATTATTAAGTTATTCACATGTGAACGAACAATATTATTCGTTTGTGAATGAAACTCAATCTATAATAAAATTAAGCTCATGTTTTATTCACATGGAAATAACAAATATGATACAATACATTTTTTGGGCGGGTCAATAGCAGCACTATGGTGGAACGAATCCGTCAAGTAATGGTACCATCGAAATAACGACAAACGTGTATATATTAACTCGTTACATCTCTCTCTCTCTCTCTCTCTCTGTGTATATATATATATATATATATATATATATATATATATATATATATATTATCTCTTCTTTTTTACAAATGGGAGATAAAAAATTCCATTTCTATTATTTTTTTTTCAAAATAAATACCCAGATCCACCTTTTGAAAAACCACACATTCTTCGATTTGATTCCCTCTTTCTTCAATTTCATTCTTTTTCACTCCAATTCCAATCCATTTTCATCATATTCCATGCTAAATGGTTCTCATGGGCAAATCAAAATAAAACGGTTTTAGTCAAAGTTACAACCGGCAAAACAAAAATGTTCCTCAAAATTTTCCATTACCATTTTAGAAACCTAAACCCCAAACTACCCACAATACCAACACTATCAACAACAATATAACTAACTCCCGATGTAACAATCCTACAACCAATTCCAACTTCTGTCATATAATATCGATTATCAACAAATATGAAGTATTTTCAATCGGTTGTGGAAACTCAATACCAATATTTTCCTCCTGGTCTCTCAAATTTTGTGAAATGCAATACTTAAAGTCCGAAGAATCTAGTGACGAACCTGATCCCGTCTGAAATGAACAAAAAAATGATGACTCGAACCCGTCGCCTAGACCGTACGATATTATACTAAATGGAAAAGGTCAATGAATTTGAGCTAAAAAAAGAGAGGTGACTTTCACTAAGGCGTGTATCGACATTTATGAAGATATGCGAAAATCAACAACGATCAAACACATTTTAGGAGCGGTTTCTAGAGCATTTTAATGCTCAAGTGGAGGTTCGGAACTAGACCAATTTGAGACACTAATACACGAATTTGTGAGAGACACGATACAACACGAATACATCATGAAAATTGAGATAAATCTTATTTCTCATCGTGTAATCGTATCGTGTCAAATTCATGGCTGACATATTTTCATGACACGAATACACAAATTGTCAGGTCTATTCGGAGCGGACAAGGCACGAAATGAACTCTAAATGAAGGATCTAAAAAAACATGTGACGATTTCAACTGCAGGTACAACCGAAAGTTGAACAATCTGACTAGATCTCCATTGACTTGCAGGAGATTTGAGGTCGATGTTTCCAAATTAATACAAAGGGAGTATTACTAAAAAAATCCCCACGAAAGAGATTGGGATATTATGAAATTTCACACATCATGATTGTGTGTCAAAAAAGTCGGTGAAGACTCCCTGCCTCTATCATCAAAACGAACAAAACCATCTTCATTCAATGCCCAAACAACTTCTTCGAATGTGTAATTTACATTCGGATCTGGCCAAGACTTAGAAGCATTCATATTGTTGACTCACCGCCTTGGAGACAACGGAAACAAAAGATAACGACATTGACATCCTCACAACCATTGAAATAGTTGATATTGTCAACGAAATCACCGGCATCTACACTATAAGCAAAGCGGAAGCATAGAGAAAAAAACATCGAGATGAAAAATTATGCATCATGCGAGAAACTAAGCAACGAAGAGTTGAACTCTTGGAGTGGGAGACACAGATTCAAGATATGCAATTTTTTTTTAATATGCAATGAACATTTGGCCAAAAGTTTTGTTGCGAACCATGCTTGAGAAGAAATGACAAATTGCGACAAAATGTTATCATGAGTTTTTGAATTTCATTTTAAGAATTTAGTAATCCTTGTAGGATTTTTAATTATTGTGTTTGAATTTTTAATTGTTTTTGTTTTAGTCAAAAAGAAATTTATGTTTCACTTTATTTTTAATTTTATATTATAAATTAATAAAATTTTAACTAAAAATATAAAAAAAGAATAAAAAAATTGAGTGAGTTGAAAAAAAATCATATGTTATGGAATGAAAAATGTGGAATGAAAAACTAAAAACTTAATGTTAAAAGTCAATCTAATAAATGAAAATTATTTTTATTAAATGTCATGTTCTCTTTTAAAGAAGTTAACACATGTCAATTTTTGAGATTTTTAAAACTTTCTTTTTCCACTTGATATTTCTTGTGTTTGCAATTTTTTAAAATTTAAAATCTATATTTTAATGAGGATTTAAATATGTGAAATAGATCATTTAACTATTTTTAATA